>NC_052356.1:46140634-46142987 GCF_009727055.1 Benincasa hispida | reverse complement strand
CATTATTTCAAAAGGCAGTGTCCAATCAGGTGCAATTAACACGGGTGCGGTAATCAGCGCATTCTTCAAAACTCTGAATGCATTGAGGCAGTTGTTGTCAAATTCAAATTTTCTGTCAGCCTTTAACAACGCACTCAGTGGTCGTGCTATTTTGGAATAGTCTTTGACAAAGCGTCTGTAGAATCCAGCGTGCCCCAAGAAGCTTCGTACAACCTTCACGCTTGTTGGAGGAGGAAGCTTTTTAATTGCTTCGATTTTTACTTTGTCCACCTCCAACCCATCCCGAAAAACCTTGTGTCCCAACATTATGCCCTTATTCACAGAAGCATATCCAGAAGCCGATACCAACAGCAGTAGAGAAAGACCCCCGCTAATAGAAAAGCACCAGATTCGTCTCTTCGCATCTCTTCAGTATCTTCTCCAAGTTGGCTAGACAGACTTCATAAGTGTTCCCATAAAAAGAGAAGTCGTCCATAAAGATTTCAACAGAGTCCTTGAGATAATCTGAAAAGATGGCCATCATGTACCTTTGGAACGTGCTTGGCACGTTGCAGAGGCCAAACGACATGCGGCGAAAAGCAAAGGTCCTATATGGGCAGGTGAATGTGGTCTTGGTCTTCTGGAGTTATCATAATCTGGTTGTATCCGACATAACCATCCAGAAAGCAATAAAATTCATATCTAGCTAGACGGTCTAGCATTTGACCAATGAATGGTAGAGGGAAATGATCTTTTTTTGTGGCCGCGTTCAGCTTGCGGTAATCCATGAAAATGCGCCACCCAATGACGATTTTTTGCGGTATTAATTCATTGTTTTCATTCGGGACTACCGTCATGCCGCCCTTGTTCAGCACACACTGCACGGGGCTGACCCACGTGTTATCTGCTATAGGTTTGATAATGTCTGCATCTATCCATTTAATGATCTCCTTTTTAACGACCTGTTTCGTAGCAGGGTTGAGCCTGTGCTGATGTTTAATCGTTGTTTCGTGGTCCTCTTCAAGACGAATGTGGTGTATACAGTACGTTGGGCTATTTCCTCTAATGTCGGCGAGCATCCAGCCGATTGCTTGCACATGCTTCCTTAGAATGCTCATCAACGCATTCTTTTGGTCGTCATTCAGCTCAGAAGAGATAATAACTGGCAGCTTCTCATTCTGCCCCAAAAATGCGTACTTTAAATGGGTCGGTAGGGTCTTTAATTCCAGTGTTGGTGGTTCTACTAAAGATGGTTGCGTTGTTTTTCTTTCTTCTTTTTCTGTTGGCCCTTCTTCTTGGTCTGCAATCATTTCTTCTTCCTTGTTTGTTTTTGTTATGATCGCATTACAGGCAGCAACGGATGCGCTGGCATCCTCTTCTTCATTTTTTCATCAAACTCTGCTTCCTCAATCAAATTCTGGTCATCATCTGAGTCATGCAGGTTTTCTTCATCCGAAAACTTCATGACACGAATTATGTTGAACTTGAGCTTCTGTCCGTTGATGCTCAAATTGATCTCTCCTTTATGCACACCAATCTGAGCACGTTCTGTTGATAAAAATGGTCACCCAGAATGATGGGCACATCTTTGTCGGCCTCGTAGTCCAAAATGATGAAGTCGGCTGGTAGGATAAATTTTTCAATGGTTATCAGCACGTACTTCACCTTTTCCTCTGGATGCACCAGAGATCTATCGGCCAGTTGGAGAGTCACCATTGTAGGCACAAGTTGCCCCATATTCAGCTGCCTAAAGATCGACAAAGGCATCAAATTTATGCTGGCTCCCAGGTCACACAATGCTTGCCCGATGTACAGTCCTCCTATGGAGCAGGGTATAGTAAAGCTCCCCGTCTCAATTGGCTTTGAGGTCGACGCAACCTCTAGTTCTACTGCTTATTTTTCTCTTTCTTCTTCTTGCGTCACCGCAATTTCAGGTTCTGCCACAATGGGAGCTGTCAGACTAAACTCTTTCTTTTCTCCCTCCGCTGTCTTCCCACTTCGTAATGTCACAACCTGACATTGCTCTTTACCTGATCCCCCCAGGTTGTATGGGAGTTCTGTTGAACTCGACAGAGCCTCTTGCGGTCTACTCTTTAACTCACTCACAATTTGGCCCATCTGTAACTCTAGGTTGTGGATGGACGTAGCCTGACTTTGAAGCACAGTTTCATTTTTCTCTATGTATTGCTTCAATAGGATTTCCAAGGAAGAGGATTGCGGTGGTTGTGAGCTACTAGCTTGATTGCTTGTTTGACCGTTGTTGTGTGGGAAGAATCCTGGTGGCTCTTCTTTCTACGCCGGTTGGAAGTTCTGTTGCTTTGATCTCTTCCATGCAAAATTGGGGTGGTTTCTCCACTCGGGGTTGTTTGGTTTG
>NC_052356.1:45988305-46139673 GCF_009727055.1 Benincasa hispida | reverse complement strand
CGATTGTTTGCCAGCAAGATTGGATTCGCCATGACATTGTTATAATTTGGTGCTCCGTTTCTAGGCTGCTCCGCCATCTCTTCTTTATCTGACTGTGGTTGCTGTTGGCAGTTTCTCCGTCTAAACGTTCTTTCTCTGTCTAAACGTTCTCTAAATCTTTGGGTTGTAAATTCGTCAGAGATTAAGAGTATGCAAAGAAATCAAAAAATTACCGTTAGCACACTATTTTGCTGAAGTCCCCGGCAATGGCGCAAAAAACTTGATACTTGTTTTTTATGAAGTGGATTATGGATGATATGCGATAGTGAAGTTGCGTTGAACACTCAAGTTTCCTCAGTGGAATCCAAGTGTAAACTCCACTGAGTTTCCTGGTAAGTCCAGGGTCGAACTTAGAGACTTGTGAAAACAGGTTGTGTTGGTAATTTTTAGGAAAACTTTGCGATAACCAAATAAATAAATTGTTGGTTTGTTGTTGATTGCGTTGATGAAAAATAACAAATGCGGCAGATTTAAGAAAAGTTATTTGTGTGATAGATGAACTGAGTAAGCGGATGAACGAGTTGAGAAGGTCTTTAGCTAGTGTTATTTAGGAATGCGTCAGACTATGCAATCATTCTACAACCATGCACAGCAAATCATTTCCCAATGCAAATGCGATGCTCCTAAGTCTAGGACGCATGTGTTGAATGCAAAAGTGTCCATAGAGCTTATTCCTAAGTCTCTACTCTTTTCCTATGCGATGATGCAAAATGCACAAAGGCAAGGTGACCGTATACATTCATATCCTATCTCTAGGATGCATGTGATGCGTTAATAGCAAATAGTGCTTATTCCTAATCTTCTATCTCTTGATTATGCGTTCTAATTTGACTCTCCCAAGCCTAGATTCTAACTTGACCTTCCCAATCCTAGATCATGTCCTTAGACTACCCTCCCGAGTATCTCTAATAGACGAATGAAGCATACATAATACAAGATAATCGCATAAAGTGAAGATTCCCTAGTTGTGCTAGTTAAATGCCTCTCAACCCATTCAACTGATTTAGCTACTCATGCGTAAATAACAGAGAGTGAGCAGATATAGAGAAGTAGATTCCATTTCGATAAATAAGTGGAGTACAAAATAACAATGGAAGTTAAGGTAGAGAGCCTGGTAGCAATTCCTTGCTGACCGTTTACATTGTAAATCTTTATTTGGTTCCAAAGATGTTCCTGCTTCCACAGGTGTCGGCCCTCTCTCTGTCCTTGAAGCTTCCGTTGCTCTTCCAAAGCTCACCGGAATGATCTGTCAGCACAACCTCCTCTCTCGCGTCCACTTTAAAACGAAATGAAACTATGAACAAGGACGTGCGAACCGAACATATGAAATTTCGAACTACTGAACCCTTTTGCTGAAGGTTGCCTTTGGTATTTATAGAACATCCAGGGTGAACGGCGACTTCTCTCTCATGATTGCACAGATGGGACGACTTTAATTCCCTTGACTGATGCGCCGAATATTTGTCACCGAAAAGCTGAATGTCCTTGTATCGTTAGCGGCTGTCAACTTAATTCGGATTCGACTGTCATCAACTTTCTGTCCTATCGCGATTAATTAGCCTTTCACCCAGATGCGCTGACCAAGTTGCGGCAATCCTTCTGGGGCGAATATTGCGAACACGATCACCGCAAAGCCTTGCAGTAATGCTGTGCTCGACCAATGATTTCCTATGATCGCAATTTCCCCCTTGCGTCAACGCATATTCTGCGTAAAAACACAAAAATCAACTGTTCCTATGCGATGAACGCATGCGACCGCAATATAATAAACTTAATGCTTTTTGGACACAATTTAACATATTTTATCAACGCAAGCCAACATTGTTTAAAAACTTAGCACTATGATAACGTGCATTTCTGCCCGTTATCAGGTTTGTACAAGGCAAAAATATTTAAACATTTAAGAACATAGACAGAATATGCATATTTGAAATAATCATACCTCATGGTTTCATATCAACGCATAGTGCCTTGTAAAACATGGAATATGATTGATTAATTTAATCATGCAATAAACATGGCATAGGCTTACTGAAAAACACATGCTAAACTCTTAAATAACTTCATCATTTAAAAAAATGGATCATGTGATCAACATTCGTCTTAAGGTATGTGTTGGAGAAAATCATGATATAATAACTTCATATGAAATGCCTATGCGTTGGGAATCATTCATAAAACTTACATTAGAAAAAATGTATTAAAACTTGTCACTCTCTGTATTTAGCTACTTATCCAAGGAGTTGTACGCCTCTCCTATTTGTGTCTGCCCTGAAAAGAAAAGGTCCTTTGGTCAGTATACTTAGCTCCCTTTTGAGCTTATCTTTACTGCATACTAATAGTCATCACATCATAACTGAGTTCGACGCATCAAAACCATTCTTACCGTATTTACTATCTTTAGCCATCTTACCTTGTAACTTGGCTGACAATTGGGAGTCTTTTCTCAAGGTATTTGGGTAAACGCTGAAACACTTCCCAATCTATGTGATGAATGCTTACATGCGACGTACTTCAAACGCCTTTGTTATGAACTGGCTATGTTGTACGTGTTAAGGCATAATATCACTGAGTCAGCTGCTTGCGTGTTCTTCGTATGTAGTTGCCTGCTTATCCACCCATAACACCATTCTAAATTCAAACTTTCAGGTTTCATAGTTTTAATTCCAGCATTTGTTTAACTAAACTCTTTTCAGATAAAATGCTCATAAACATCTTAACTTTTGCTTACCTTAGAATTTGAGCATTATTTTCTCCAGAATCGAATGGAAATACCTCAAATTTTCTTTTTGTGGATCGAGAGTTCTTCAACTTTCAAAATCTTTAGATGGCAACAACACTCCCTCATTTAGGTGTTAGAAAAATTTTGGTAAAACAGTCTCCTTCTTGGTTAAGCATATTTATACTTGGGTTTACCTGAAGAGTTTGCTTAATTAATTGCCACCTGGCAAGCTTATCCCTTTATTGACATTTGCAAGGCTGCCATCTGGCTCACTTACTCATTAATTAAGCTAAATTCCTCATCTTAAGATTGATTGCATGGCCTTGCGAGCATTCGGAACTTCTCTCTTCAATGCATGATTGTCTACCGCATCCTTCGTCGGCTTAGCCCTGAACAATGGTATACAAAGTTGGTCGTATAAACCCTACATACCACTTGTTATACTTAGCCACAACGCCCCCTCCTTGGTCCTCTAGTCACATGGCGTCTACCAATTCCATGTCTCTCCTATCTTTAGGTGTTAACTTGTTCCTACTTCACCTAAGAACCCAACGTTCCATACTTAACATATTTTCTTGCCCTTTTCTGGCTTACATTAATAGACTTCTTCAACTCTCTACGCATCAACCGTGTTACAACCTGAACGCATATAGTCACGCTTAGAAACTTTTCCTTCTCTTATATTTCAGACACATTATTCACTATACATACTTAACTATTTTTTTTCACCGACCTTATACACATCTTAATAACCAAGAAGACTTAAACTTAATTAACTAGTAAAACAAGTTCAAGGGTTTACATGATCTGTCAGTCTGCTACTCAAAGATCCAATATTATAAAGGAATCCAGAATTTAAATAGTTGGGTGGATAAGCTTGTAAATTAATATGTTCATATTAGGGATAAGGATAAACTTGAGAAGGGGGCTTTGTAATATTAACGATTTTGACATGTAGATATAATATGAATTGTGTTTTTTGTAAGATTGTTGTGTAAGTTGCTAAGGAATATCTAGTTGATTGCATTTTCATTGCTATTACCAGGATGCAAGGGTGTGAGTGTCTAAGATTGAGGAGGACAGTGGATGTCATAAAAAGGTTGGCCTCTACTGTCGTCGCATCTCCTCCTAAGATTGGGAAGGTAATCTGGGAGAGGGTGTGACACTCCTTCATAGATCTACCTCTATAGGTTCCAACCTCTAACTTTAAGGTTGATATTACGAACTCCGATCCCGTTTGACAACTATTTCGTTTATTTATTCTTTGTTTTAAAAATTAAGTTTTTTTCATATCAATTTCTTACAACAATTTGTATTTTTCTTAAATATAAGAGTTGAATTATTAGCTAAATTTTTAAAATAAAAATAAGATTTAGGAGGACTTAATTTAAAAAAATTTAGGACTTAATTTTGAAAAATAAATGGGCCTTGATAATTTATTCATCGATAGATTACGCCAAATTTCTACTCTATTATGCTTGAAAAGAAGAAGAAAATTTTATTTCTATTATTACTATTATTATATAAATTTCAAAGTGGAAAGACTCTTCAAAATACAATAATTTACCTATATTTAGTATAAACATGTCATTGATCTTCATAATAAAAATACAATTCATTTGTAAAAAAAATAAATTGTATAACTTATGTGAATTTGAGGAGTACAACGGAACACGGATATAGAGAAAATATAATATAAAATAGATAACTAAAATTATAAAATTAGATAATATGAAAATTAGTGGGAGTGAAATTCTCACCGACGTATGTGTGATTTTAAGATCCACCAAATACCACTATTTATAGGTAAAGTGACAAGTAAGATATGGACTTACATGAATAATTCCAAGACACATGAACAATATGAATAGTGACACATGACTTTGGAATACTAAATAATGAACATCTATTTACTATTATAATATTCATAATAATAACTACTATGCACACTAATTTCGATATCTTAACATTAATTTCCCTGGTTCAGTTCGGATTAACTCGTGTATATTATCAAATATCAAACTTGTTAATTAAAAAGAAAAGAAAACATTAATTTTCTAGAAGTTATTAAATATCCAATTTTGTGTTCACGAAAGACTTTATTTGGGGTTTTTATAAATGTTGTAAAATGTAAATTACGATGGTTATATTATCACATCTAAACTTGAGTCAGAAATGCAATCTATTTAAATTAGAGAACTTATTAGATAAGATCGCTACAAAATATAATCAAATATTTTTCACAGATAATATGAAACAAATGTATCCCAAATTTATATGCCGTAGTTATTAGAAATAAAATAAAATTTTAAATTCACATCTAACGATTATTATGAGACAGTCACATTATGATGGTTTCATTGAATAATTTATTTTCAAGAGAACGATTATTTAATAGTAGTTTAAAATCTTTTCAACTATTGGCTACCTAAGTCCCCTTTTGACATTTCTAGGCCACATATTATTTTCTAAAACATATTTTATCACCAAACTTATTACTTTGATTCAAAGCATATCAACCATAGGACTTATGGTTTTCTATTTTAATATTAATTATCTTTTGAATATATTTTATAAAAAGAAGTCCAAATATGTTGAAATTAATATTACTTAATTAAATATTACCACAGTGCATTTTATATTTATATAAATATTAAATTATAAATTTAGCCTTTAAAATTTGTCTAATAAATCATAAATGTTTCAATTTTATATATAATAGGATTCAAACATATTAAAAAATAAAATTGATTATTTTATTGACAAAAAAAGTGAGCCTTAAAATTTCAATTTATTTAGTAATAGATAGTACATTGATTTTTCTAAAACGTATAATAGAACCTATTGGATACAAAATTAAATTTATATATGATATGACAAATAATTTAACATTTTTTAATATATAAGATCTATTGGATATGAACAGGAAATCACAATCTATAGGAATCTATAAACACACACTAAAAAATTTGGAGACCTATTATACACATTTTAAAGTTGAGGAACGAAAAATAGAAACAAATTTAGAAGCCTATATGGACTAAATTTCTAGTTTTATATGAAATTGTGTCCCCTAATATGAAATTCTAAATCCGCCACTGGACTTATATATATATAATAATTAAAATTTAAAATATTGATGTATCGATGAAAATATTAATAAAATGTCAGTGTTTATGATATTCATAGAAAACTTATAAAAAAAAAATCAAACTTTTTAAGTTAAAAGTATTTCTTTTCTTTTTTGGAATGGAAGAACTTAAAAGTGAGAAACTTTAATACATTAAAAATAAAATTGAGAACTTTACAATATTGTGAAATACCTAAATTATTAGCCATAGGATATATTTTAGTGTTAAAAAATTTTCAAGTTTGATATTAAAAATATGAGTAGGTGCTTGCCAACCATGCCCATGCTCATGCCCATTCCCAGTCCATTAATTTATAATTTCATATAACCAATTATGATGTATGCACTAACCTAATCTTTTTATATATTTATGAATTAGATGTTATGAAATATCTTTTAAATGAAGTAAAATAAAAGCTAAATTTGCTTGTAGTGGAGACCATAAAGTTTTGATTGAACTTATTGGATAAGAAGATATAAAGAGTAAACATGAGTATCCTTTTATTATAACTATTATTAATAATTTTCACTTGTTGCATATATTTGCATATTTAATTATGTGTATGTAACCAAAGTCAAAATTGTACCTAATGAGAAGATAATATATTATTATTATTTTTTCAAAACGTAGTACATAAATCATTAATTTACTTGCGACATATTTTAATAAATAATTGACTTACTACGTCTTTTAAAAAATAAAAAATTGACTTACTAGTTCACATTATTAGATTGATTGTTAATATTAATTTTATGAGTTTAAATGTATATGTGGTATTTGAAGCTTCGAAATAAAAACTTTAGTATTTTATGGTTGAAAATAGTAAATAGAAAGCATGACTTTGATAAAGACCTAAGTGGTTATAGGGTTTAATCGGATGACTACTCACTAAGATTGGACACTTGAGTGGGTGACGCACGGACGGGTGGAGCCCAAAATGCACCAAGTATTTTTCACTCACAAACCGCTGGAAAGTTCGATTACTAAGGTCTTTCTATTAAAGTGCTCATAGTTGGGGTTTTTTCCTTCTACCTTTTTTTTTTTTATAAAAAATATTGAGTAGCTGTGTCGTTGTAAATACAGTGACACTATTTAAAACTTTTAACAAAGGTTACTAATGTCATAATGCATTGAGTTATGCTTAAGTTGACATTGAGTTAATCGATGTTATGACCAAGGACTACTTTTGTTAATTTACAAGTTTAGATGTCTTTAAATTTTTAAATTTATGTCTATGTAGTTTCTAAACTTTCAAATTTGTTATTATTTAATTTTTATTGAAATTTAAAAAATATTTAATAGAATATGTAAACTTTTAATTTGTATCAAATTGGCATATGAAGTTTAAACATGTCTGATAGGTCCTCAACTTTCAATTTTTTTTTTTTTTTCCAATAAGTCTTTGCCATTTGAAAATTTAAAGAATAATCTACTATATATATATATGATTGAAATTTATGACTAACAAAATCTATAAATTTTCAAATTTAATGATCAAGCCTAAAGTATTGGCAGAAATACAATGCAAAAGAATTTGTAGATATAACAAAATTCAGATCAAGCTCTCGAAGTCTATATTACTAATAGAAGTCTATAAGTGATAAATCTATCAATGATGAATTTTACTATATTTAAAATTCTTTAAAAATGTTGCTATACACTTAATTATATTAGTCTTAAAAGTACTATTCATTACAATTCTACCTAAAATTAATATCTAAAAACTAAGACGTGACATAAATTTGGAATGGGTTACACCCATATAATATTAAAATTTCCTCGACATGTCGATATTTCCACGTTTTCATGGTTTCAACATAGACAAGAGAGGTGAATCCATATTTCTATTATATATAGTAGAAAAATCCACAAAACATAAACAATAAGTAACAAAATATCACAAATACAAATATAATACAAATAACAAACACGTTAACTTGTTTAAAAATCATAAAATGTTAATCTAATAATTTAAATTTATTTTTTGATTTTATACTTCAAAAATATCCATCACTATCAACATTTTATCGATATTTCTATCAACATTTCTATACAATTAAGACCTCCACATTTCTATATATCGACATCAATATTTTAAACCTTAGTTCTGATTAAAAGTTTTGGACAAATGCTTGTGAACAAGCAATGGTGTGTGATAATTGGACAAAAGCTAGCTGTTCAATTATATCATATTATATGCCAAAGTATGGATAGGAAAGTAAGTTATTAGTGAGGGAAAGTGTAGGATCTAAAGACAATACTAGAGGGAGTGAATAAGGTTGACTACCAATTTTTAAAAAATAATTTTATCTTCAAACAATGCTCAATAAAGTTAACCCACTAATTTGATTAAAGAAAATTTATGCAAGACAAAACTTAAATCATGCAAGCTATGATAACTTCAAATTTAAAGACAATTTAATCAAGGATAAATTTAAATAACACACTAGAAATTAAATCATGCAATTAGGAAAGATTAAAAAAAACAACTAAGACAATAAGCAAAAAATTGAAAACAAGAAATAAAAGAGAGAGGAAGAGAAAACACCGGAAATTATAGTGGTTCGGCAAATTGCCTACTCCACTCTCCAAGACTCCTTCTTGGTATTTCACTAAGTGATCCTCTTGCAGGTGAGAATCAAACCGATACACGACCCTCTTTTTCCTGGACTAAAGAGAAACCCAAGATCCTTTTTACTTGTTCAGGATCAACCCAATTTCTTTTTCTCACAACCCAAAGTGTACCCACACCTTAATAGAATTCCCAAAAATTAAAAGAAAATCTCACAATATTACCTCTTGAAGGCTAAATACACAAGTTGAGCACTAAAAAAAAACCTCACAATAGAGAATTGAGAGCTTAAGACTTGATAGATTTTGGTGTGTATATGAAGCGTAAAATCAAGTCGAATTTATAGGCGAGGGGGATAAATTTTGGCCATTGGATATGATTGTAAATGAAGGGTGGAGATTGAATAAAAATAGAAAAGGAAAGGATTTGAAAATGAATTTTGAAAGATTGGAATTATTGAGATTTGGAGAATAAAAAGGATTTGAAGGATGAAAATTTAGGAAGGAAATCAAATTTGAAAAGGCTGAAATTTGGTGAGAATTTGGAGAAAATTGGATCAGAAAATTAAAGGAAAATAAGAAAATAAAAATGAAAAAAAAATAGCCGGATGACATGGGCACCACGCGCACAGGGGAGGAGATTGAGCGTCACGTGCGTGAAGAAACCGCAGGCACGTGTGGCGCTCACGCACGTCCGCGTGTGAAGCTGGGTGACCGCCACTTGTCATTATCTCATTCGTCCACGGTCACCACGTCAGCAAAAAGTGACCGGTTGGAGCGCCACGCCAGTTGCCATGTCATCAATATTGACCGTTTGTGTGCCACATCAGCCACCACATCGGATGCCACGTCAGCAAGGTGCCACATGTCACTACCACGTTGGATTTCCTCTCCAATCTTCTTTTGCTTATAACTTTCTCGTTTGAACTTTGATTTGAGCGATTCAAATTGCGTTGGAATCGTCTTTCCGAGCTCTACACTGAAACACTGAAAATGTTAGTACAAAAAATCTGAATTTATTATCATCAAAATACTTGATTTGATTGAAACCCTAAAGGTAACAGAAAATTTAGGCCAATAGTTAGGTTTACAAAGGATGGAACCCCATTTACAATAAGCCTTTTTAAACTTCTAAAATAATTTAATTTAGATTCTTTCTAAAGCCATTGCCTTATCAAACTCATGTTTATTTATAGCAAGATTGAGTTTTGGACGGTGCGTGTGAGATCATAATATTAATTTTATTTTAAAATTAGGACAAGGGGTTAGGTCCATGAGAATTATTTTTCAATATTTTTGTTTTCATATTATAATTAAACACAATAATGAGATTTGCTATTGAATATAACTTGTAAGATTACCATTCTTCACTATAATTTTTAGATTAATTACAACTTTGACTAACTTTATTTTTTTCCCCTCATATACTTAATATTGGGTTGGAACTGACTTTTGGACTTAAGCTCATAGCAAAAGTTAAGAGAGTGGGAGAGTTTTTTTCCATTGAAAAATTTAACAATACTTACAAGGTATAAATACCAAAACATGCTAGATGTGAGTTCAAAGTGTGTTGGTAAAAGAAGTTGTTTTTCACCATATGTGTGTTGTTGTTGTCGTTCATCCGTTCGGGTGAAAAAGAACAACATTTTTTATTGCTTATTTGTTTAATATTTTAATCCGATTTATTAAAAAATTAAATGTTATATTTTACCCGTTTATGAACGTTTTCTCTTCTCCAAACCCTAGCCGTTTTCGGTTCTTCTTCTTCTTAACGCGTTCATCAGATCTAAGAGTCAATAAACGTTATATTTTACCCATTTATGAACGTTTGTTTATAAATGTTTTCTCTTCTCCAAACCCTTTCCGTTTTCAATTCTTCTTATTCTTAATGCGTTAATCAAATCTGAGAGAGACAATTTTTAAAAAACACAAATCTATATGCATTCTGTTTAGTTGATATTCTTCTCGTCTATTTTGAGTAATTTTTCTTTCGATTCTAGTCAATTTTCCAGCAAGTGCACGTTTGAAATTGAAGATTGTGTTAACCTTAGGGAGCAACCAACATAGCAATTAACACCAAGGTTGCGCTATAATTGCTTTCAGGACAGTGGTTCCTCTACAACGCAGTAACTCGTCGCGGCATCTAGTCTAACATATTTGAGATTAGTGTAGTAATTGATCCATCTCTCTGTATATATAATATCAAAAGTTTGTTTTGAATAATGTAAAAATTTTAGGGTGTGTTTAATTTAACTTTTCAAGTATTTAATTTTAAAAATAAGTTATTCAAAAAAATTAAAGCATTTGACAACCGCTCAAAATAGATTTGGAACATTTTCAAAATTTATTTTAAATATTTTTTTCTATAGAGATTAAATAAAAATGATCAATATAAACCGACCTTAATGTTATGCAAATATAAAAAAAAAAGATGGAGATGTTAAATAAATCAGTTATATTGATCAAAATTTTAAGATAGTTGGGTTTCCTCTCCATGATTTTAAATGATAAATTAAGGAAAAAACATATTGAAATATATAATAATGGTGCAATAGTTTAAATAAAATGGAATACAAGGTAATTTGATGTGAGACTAATAATTTATTATTTTCTTTAATAAAAAGGAGAGACAAATGATTGATATTTGGCCAAACTCTCTATTCTCTCTCTGTCTCTTTTTTTTTTTTTTTTNTTTTTTTTTTTTTTTTCTGAAACATCATG
Organism: Benincasa hispida; assembly: GCF_009727055.1. Classification (NCBI taxonomy): domain Eukaryota; kingdom Viridiplantae; phylum Streptophyta; class Magnoliopsida; order Cucurbitales; family Cucurbitaceae; genus Benincasa; species Benincasa hispida. The sequence continues at coordinate 46,128,489 of NC_052356.1, read as the reverse complement.
TGACTTGAAGTTAAAATGCAATAACTAATAAAGAAAAAGATGAAATAGCTGACATTTCTTTTATAACTAATTATCTTACTAATTTCTTCTTCAGATTATTTTAGGACATTAATCCATTCAAATTGATTTAGTGTTCATGTTTTTTTTTTTTTCGTTTTGAATTGGTCATCATCATTTCTGATTCATGATGTTGTTATATAGTTTTTTAGAAGGAAAAAAATCAACTACTATCACTCAAGTTTAATTTGTACTAATTATATAATTATGTAAAGGAGATTAGTGATCATAATGCAAAATTAGAGGTTAACAATAGAGAAGATTAAAATTATTGGGCTACCTAAAAATGTCTATGGAATTAACAATATATAGCTTTGAGAAATGTTTGTCGAAAATTCGAAGAGATTCATGAGATATGAACTTGATTTAATATATTCGATTTAAATAAACCTTTTATGACCTTTTTAACTATCTAAACTTCGGAATTTTGATATGGATAAGACGTGGAAGTCTTTAACACAAATTAAATCATGCTACACATTACAATATTAATTGCATCAAACTACTTTACGACACCATTCTTATCGAAATTGAATTTCTTTATTTATTTTTCTATCTTTATCGGTTAACGTACCTTTGTTGACCCAAAAAATGGTGATAGGAAAAAAAGAACCCAAAAATTATAATGAAAATTGAATTTGATTCTTAATAAAATCATTCTCAACTCTGTATAAAAAAAAAAGTGTATATTTTGACCAAGGTGGATGACTTGGTTCCTTTAGTTATGATTCCTTCATTAATTTGGGATGACAATTCATTTGATTCTCAACAAAATTATTCATTTGTTTTTACCTTATTCAATCAAATCCATGAAAACTCAAAGTCTTGAGCTTGATGCAATTTTCATATCGATTGGTCTTTATCAAATTTAAATCATTGAAGCCAACCTTATGAATATCGAACATGTTATAGATGGGTCTTTAATAATGCATAAAAGCGAAAGGGTTTCAAATCAATAGGTAGAAAAGATGACACTTCCAAGCTTGAGAGATGATAATGATGACATACATATATTGCCTTTTTATTTTACAAGGGCGCTTTTGTTAAAGATGCATGGTCATTATCTTTACTTTTTTGCTCTACCTTTGTGTAGGTTAGGTGTTGCGCATTTCACAAACTTCAATTCACAAACGCTATTACATTTGTCATTATTGTCTAGTGCTCACAAGTCAATCCCAATGACAAAGATTGACTATAATATGGCAATACTTTATAATTTTCATGTCATATTAAAAGTCTAGAGCATTGTCTAGAGCTAGGCAGTGTGTGTTTTGTAGGAGAAGAGTTGATTAGGGTAGAAGTAACCTCTCAATTGTGATAGTTTGAATTGAACAAATGAACGACGGTTTGAAGGATAATTGAATGATCCTTGATTTAATAGAAAGTGGAAGTAATTAAAATATATTATTTTAAGTTATTAATTAATAATTTAAAATTTTAAAATGTACATATACCGTTACTAATTGCATCCTAATGTCGTATATCCTCACACTTTAGCAATTATGTAGATAAAATTTTATTATTTTATTTTTGATATTCATGTGATTCCTACTTCATTATAAGTTAGTGTCGTTACGTGAAAATTTAAACCAGAGAAATGTTAGAGATGTGAATATAGTGTTGTTATATCAACTAGACTAGGATAATATATCTTCTATACAAAGTATGAATATGATTGGTTTATGGACATAGAGTTGTACTTTTCTCCCTCCCTAATGTATTTGGAAATCCAATACCCTCCTTTATATATGTATATAAAGTCTATTAAGTTTAGACTCCAAGTAAAAAGATAAGAAGTGATGATTTTTTTTTTTAAGAAAGAAAGTTACAAACAACTTACAAAATAATGTTATAGGACAATAACAAAGTAAATCACTCTTGATAAGGAGAGTTAAAAAAAAAAATGCATAGTTTTTCAACGTCTTATTTGTAAGAAACTGTGTCAGATAATTGTGATAACACTTCACATGTGAGAAAGAAATCGATATACACTCACCAAAGACATTATCTTCTCAATTAAAAAAAAAAATGATCCATTCCTTTAATACATTGACAATGTTCTAATAAATATCTATATAACAAATAAGATCACATTTAGGATATTAATGTGATATTTTTATAGCATTTTATGATGGGTAAATTGGACTAGGCAAACTTTAGTGAGGCAAGGCAGCAAATTGATCCTTGCAAAATTCCACTTATCATGATGAAAAGCAAGTTTTTTTTTTTTGTTTTTTTTTTGTTTTGCCTTTTAAAAAGATAAATATACAGAAAAATATATGTAAACCTAATTTGCAACTTCACTATATCTCCAAATGGACAATGATTTTATGATTATTGGTCTTTCACACAATCATATGCATAATTTGTAGGACCCAACCGCACTCACATCTTTCCATTTTGTTTTGAAGGTATACCTTATACCTTTCAGCATGAAAAGCTTTTGCATGGAATATTTTAAATTGAAGTTATTTTCACAAATACCCTCGCACAAAATTCACTTTCTAAATATCCCAACAATGATATAAGTTTTTTTTCATTTTACATTTAGTTCAATGGTAATTGACATATCTTCTAACCTAAAGATTCCAAATTCGATCCTTCATCTCCATAGGTATTATACTAAAAAAGAAAAATTAGGAATACGAAGTGAAAGAATATTAAAATACATTAACTATTGAATTAGAATTAAAATGCCAATATTGATGTTGGTATCTAAATTTCAATTTTATGTATATGTTGATAAAATAGTGATATTAAAAATTATTTTAAATAATAATTAAGTTATTTTTACTTCCAATCTAAATTACAAACAAACACTTTAACTCTCGGTACTAAGGGATGCAAATGCCAATAACTATTAGATTAATATTAGAAACAATAGTGAGGGGTATAATAAAAACACCAACCACAAGGGTAAAAGTGAAACATAATGTTGCATTGGGGTTAAATATGAAAATGTCCGATTAACATGCCCATTGCCATGACCTTGGGTTGATGGCCCAACTAGGCCCATTATGGCCCGTCGATGAAAGATATTAGAACTGGGCCCATATAGGCCCATTTGTAAAAGATTTCGCAACTAGGCCCACACTAATGAAGCCCACGATATTCCGGTAGAAAAGATGTTTTAAACCTCATCCAGTTAAATCGTGAGTAAAGATTCGAAGATATCACCAAAGAAGCATAAAATTCATATTAATCTCGACCGTCCACGTGTTTACGGGATAACTGATCACCGCCATCCTCGCAAGGAGTATAAATAAGCCAGATAAGAAGAAACGATATAGAACGTGTCTCCCGAACTCCAGGAGAGAAAAGAAAGCGGTGAATATGTTGAGGTTCAGTTCAAAGAGGCTTCTAGGGATTGCGTCTAGGGATTTGCCGTCTCCGGCGGTTCAAATCGTCCCGCGTTTCTACCACGAGAGGGTTATTGATCACTACAACAACCCTCGCAATGTTGGATCCTTTGATAAGAACGATCCGACGGTCGGCACCGGCCTCGTCGGTGCGCCTGCCTGTGGCGATGTTATGAAGCTTCAGATCAAGGTTGACGAGAAGACTGGTAAGGTTGTAGATGCTTGCTTCAAGACTTTCGGTTGCGGTTCTGCGATTGCTTCCTCGTCGTTGGGTACGTTTTTCTTTTCTTTTTCTCGATTTTTGTTCCTGAGAGATGTTGAGCGCTATTTTGGTTGTTTAATTCTTGTTTTGTTTCATTGTGATTTCTGGAATGAGGGGATAGAATTAGCAACGCGTTGTATTTTTATTGATGCAGGATTACGTGATTTGAATGCATTTCTTGAATTTTTTTGAATCGGCATTGTCGTGCTGGATTTGTTTTAATTAGTTTTTAGGTCAAGTTTTATCACCGTACTATGTGTTGACAGCCGATAATTTTGAGGTCTTCTTGGATTCCTAGGATGAAGAGGTGGGCTTTTACACCTCACACACCTCACACCTTTCTTTTAAGGCATTGTTGCGAATTTGATATCTTGGTTCCATTGGAACCGTTGGGACAAATTGATTAGTGTGTTATTCGAGTTACTCTATTTAGAAAGTATCCCCACGACTGGATTCAGAATTTCTGTAGCTTCTGAGTCTGTTGAACGGGACAAAGATATTATTGAAGTTTTCCCGTGAAACATCACGATAGTGAGTTCCATTGTTTGTCAATCTTCATGGGCGTTGGGAGTCCTGTCATGATCATCTAATGTGGTTTTCGTAAGGCCGGCGGGAGTGCCAGTCTCTTTCTCTCTTTACTGTTCAGAATATGCAAAATGAAAATCTTGATCTCTTTGTTTCTTGCTTTCACTTGGGAGTAAATTAAGTTTTTGAGTTTTCGACATATGGGATAGAGTGGGCTGGTCTCTCTCCACATCCTGACTGTGTAGTAGTTTCTTTACCAGCTTTTGGTACTTTTACCGAGTTCAGTATGGTTTGTCTGTCCTCCTCAATGAGTTTGAGGTATTATGTCTTATTCAGTAAGCGTAAGGCACAAGAGGCTTGTATGTTTGTTTGTTTGTTTTCTTCAGGTGGTGCACGAGATATAAAAAGATACATAAGGGAGAGAAAGGATAGTTGAGGTGGGAATATGAAAAAACACCCTTTTTAGCAATATATATATATATTAAAATTTAATGAAGAAAAAAGTAAGCCTGATTGCTGTTTTTTAAAACAATGAAAAGGCCCGAAGGTGGGCTCCTCCCTTTGTGTGCCAGGGACAGCTTTCTAAAATACTAGTCTTTTTCATTTTGGACCGGATGTGAATCGTCCTGGTCTTGATAAGGTCATATGTGTTGATAGACCTTTATTTATATGTGGGTTTTGAACTTGCAGCTACAGAAATGGTGAAAGGGAAGCAAATGGAAGAAGCCTTAACCATAAAGAATTCGTAAGTTTCATACATCTTGAACCTTTTCATCTCATTATTGTTCAACATGTTTTCCTTATTTTGTTCATTTGATTCTTATCTATTAGTTATATTGTCTGTTTGTTATTTCTCTTGTTTTGTATCCTTCCTTCTCCTTTTGCCATTTTTCATTCTGGAATAATAAATTTTTAGTGACAAAATTTGTACCATCCACTTTGAAGATTTGGTGTCATGGGCAATTTGTTTGCTAATTTTTATTTGTACCTTCTCTGGAATTGGAAAAGTAGCCTGTGGTGTTTCTCTCTCGTTTTTTATCACACCACGTTAATTGTTCTTTACTTGGACTTGGTTAGGTTTTGAATTCTGTCAGTTTTTGGTCCATTGGGTTTTTTAGGGGTGGAGATGGTGTTGTATAGAAAATGGAGGACAGCACAATTTTTTTTTAGTTGGTATGAAGATTGTTTCGCTATGGTCTACTATTATGAAAACCATTCGGATGTTTGGCTACATCTGCAAAATGTTTATGAAAATTGAGAACATACTCAGTAAGCTTTTTAAAGAGCTTTTGGTGGGCCTCTTAATTTTTGTTTTTATATCTTTTTCTTTTATAAGTACCTGAAAAGCACTCTCAAAAGTCATTTCATTATTTGTTACCTCATCTTTAATTAATAGGATATGACCAAAAGGTTTAAAGGTGACATGTGTTGGGTTTTTTGTGAATGTCCACTGCTGACGATCATAAAATTTGATGTCTATCTATAGCGCACATTCCATCTGAATTTGAATTTGTTTCTGTTGGTCGAACAACTAACATCTAACAACATTTCTTTCTTTATGCACTGAATGATGCATGTATTTAACTTTCAGCGAAGGTTCCAATATTTTTTTACTTCGATATTGCAGCATCTCATTTCTTTTCACGAGTCAGCAGGTTAAGGATGACAGAACTAAAACAAGCTTTGCAGTTTTAGATGCTTCCGAGACCCTTTGAAAAACACTGTTCACGAAACTAAATTATTAATATCAACTTGGTTTTCTTCCCTTTTTCTATCAACTTACTATCTTCCTTTCAGTTATGGTTGAATTCATGAATATCCAACTTTGATGATTGTTCGTTGTTGTCTTTTTGAGGTTTTGACTTGTGAAATGACGTGGGTATATACTCAACTCTGCAGGGAAATCGCAAAACATCTCTCCCTACCGCCTGTTAAGTTGCACTGCAGCATGCTTGCTGAGGATGCTATCAAGGCTGCTGTTAAAGATTATGAAGCTAAGCGTGCAAAATTGGCTAATGGTGCTGAATCTCTTCCTGTGGATAAGGCTTCAAATGCTTAGTCATCTAATGATTGTAAATGATGTAAAAACTGTTATAGTTAAAATCTACCCTCCAAGGTTTGAGTTCTCTCTGTCCAGTTCTTAATATGGGATGTCAATCATAATTTATAACTATCACCATGTTTTACTTCAAATTGTGTTTTTTTGTTTTCCCTTTTCCCTGGGATCTGGAAGGAAGTTTCAGACCGTTGGATTTTTGGTTCTGCAAGCCCACGTTTGGAAAGTAGAATGATACTGCCTGTCCTATTTCAATGGCTGTATGTACGTAGCCATTCAGCTGACTGTTTTCATTTTCATCTTCATAAAGCTGACTGTTATAGTTTTTTAAAACAGAAAAATCTGTAGAAGGGGACTGAATTAATGTGGCCTTTGATTTGGCAAGTATTATATCTGTTTTTACGAACTTCATCTTAAGCACTCAAGAAGTCATTTCAAATACCTATCCGTATTAACAGGTTAGGTGTTACGTGCTTGTAGGGACTGAACATGATCATGACTCATTGGCAATTAGTAGTTGTGAGCTGACTGCCAAGTGTTTAGTCATTTACCCACTTGATCTAGTTTTTGAACTTGCATTGATAACAGAGCATCAATGTATGCTTTGATAATATATGTTCATATTTACATTTTGAAAATAAAATGGGTTGATGATATTGAAGTGCATTCTCCGTCTCTTACCATTTTCTGACTTATGGATCCTTTGATGTTAAAAAATAAGTAACAATACACCTCATGACCTTAGTTTGGACTTTGGAGGAAGATGGCAGGATGGGGATGCGGGAAGTATCCATTTGATTACATTTGTTGTTTATTTGTTATTTTAATAAATTGTGGAACTCACCGTCAAATCTATAATAAACAAATGCAATTTAATTTGAATAGTTGAGAGTGATCGTCTAATTGCATTTGAAAATGATGCGAGGTTCAATAGAAAATACTATAGCCATTATTGTTTCAAATAATGTTGGTATAGTAGGAGAATTATGAATGATAACGGTAACGGTGAGCTAGACCATATGAAGTAAACAATTTCAATCGTAGTCAAATTATGTTTGTAAAAGTAAATTAATTACGTTTGCGATTGAGGCATGCTATAATTGCTCTATCAATGTATTTACTTTACGATTACATAAATGTGATTATGAATTGATAAACATGGTGTTGAATGCAGTAGACTCAAACAAATCTATGTCATTTATTTATTTACTAATCTATGTATTGAACTTGAAGATAGGGGTATCAAAATTTATATTGAGGGGAAATTTTCTAGTGAAATCAACCTAATTTGAAGTTGAACTAGGTACCATGTAAGCTACCCAATAGTTCAAAACAAAAATGTAGATTGGCATAAGTTATCATCACTTTGATTTATGTTACAAATTTCACCCGAAAATCTAGAAGATGTTTCAAAGATAGTCGTCTTGGATTGTTAACGAAAGATAATTTAGTATTTATTTTCTATAATAATATATATTCTTCTCCTTTTGTGAAAGGAACGATGGAGTGATAACTACACCATTACAAATAAGAAGCTTGAAGTCATTATTATACTTAAGGCACATTGTTTCTTTATTTAGCCTCAATCGAGGTCTATCTCGGTTGGGGATGGTTGGTTTGGTAAGCAATAATGGGGTTGTTTTTATCCTTCCATCTCCTTTCCTTTTTGGTATGTGTAAAGTTGATACAGAGAAATGTAGAGTTTACAATTCTTCTCATGGGATAACAATGCAGACTTTACAAAATGCATTAACAATAAATGTATACATTATTGATGTCAAATTATGAATGGGTTAATACGTATTATTGTAGTGAAATTTTCTTAGTTAAAACATGTTCTATCTAGAGATGTCCACAAGGCGGAGCAAGGCCAGAGATTCCCCATTCCCACTCCCCATTTCATTTTCGGTTCCCATGAAATTTTCTACGGGGATCGGGACGGAGATTCCCTGCGAGGAATTTTTTCTTGTTACTTTTTTCTTTTGGTAAAAAATCACTTAATTTAAATCACTAATATGAGGAAATTGTTATTAAATTATCAATTTTATCACTAAATTGGTTATTATGGTTAGTTTTATATGAAAATTTGAATTTAAAGATAAATGGCTTGAATTTTGGCCCAAAAAAACTCATTAATTTTTTAGTATAAATAAATAAATAAAAATCAAATTATTCATATATATAATCTAAATTTAAATATTCAATTTAAGCATATTCATTATATTTCATAATAAATAATCAAATTTGAAATTTAAATGTAATATTTATATAATAATAATAATAACATAACACTAGATAACTATACTAAATAAATATGTAAAAGCTAATTGGGATGGGGACGAAGAACGAGGAACGGGGCGGGGGCGGAATTCCCCGTCCCCGGATGGAGAATTTTTTTTCTCCGACTCTTTTCCCCATTCCCCGCCTAATCAGGGAATCCCTCGGAGCGGGGCCCTATCTTTATGAAAAAATTGGACATCTACCCATTTGATGCAAGTGAAAACAACTACTTTGACCTTAAACTTGTTATATTATATCAATTTGAGCTGACATCTTTCAATTTCATTAATATCTCTTAAGTTTACAAAAGCGTTGCAATTTAATTCTCGTTCAATTTTAGTAAATTACCTATTAATTTAATGAAAAATAATAATGATAGATTCTTAACGAACTCGTTATTACAATAAGTATCTGCAAATTTGAACTAAAAATTGGCTCTAATGTTTTTTTCTAAATATAGTATAAATTTTGTATCGACTATAATTTATTAAATACTCATTGCATCGTCAATACTACATGGGCTTTTAAAATTTAATGTTAAAATTGTAAGTTTAAGTCTAAAATTAAAGTTTCATTTGTAAAGGGTTAAAATTGCTTAAATTAAAAATTTATGATCTAAATTGATATGGCACGAATTTATTTGAAAAATGCTTTTTAAACTGCTAGTATAGAGTTGGTCAACTCGAACAAAATTTTCAGTAAAGAAAATTCCGCAACTCTTATTACTTATTTAGATCAAAAGTCAAACCAACTATATTTATGGTTATTTAATGCCTTTTTCATATTTCCTGTCTTTACTTCTGTAGGAAAAAAACACAAAAAATTCAAACAAAAATACTCGAGGATTCAAATTAAAGATAACAATATTTCTTAAAAGAAAAAAAAAATGTATAACGGTTACATTACAATAAGAAAAGAAAAAACTATTAAATTTCTTCCCCCCAAAAAAAGACACTATTCTTTAGACTCTTAATTCAGCTTCTATCATGTAACTTAAGTTCGTAGTATTATATAACATAAAATAATCATTTTCTAATCATTTTATGAAAAGTGACAAATATACAAATACGATGGATTCAAATATTTAAACCCCAGTTTGAATATAACATAAACTTGTATTATTGATTTTAAAGTTTGGAGTTTGATTCTTTATCTCACGTATTATTAAAAAAAAAAAATCATTTTTTAGTACAATTCGAGGTAGAAGAATTTGAACCATATATCTCGTAGTCACTATTGCACTTTTATATAGTTGGGTTATGCTCATTTTGATATTTTCTTATTCGTCAAAAGCATATATTTAAATTCTTACATTAAATTTGAACTAACAAAATTGTATAGATAATTAACTTTAGAGCTATTTTTAAATTTTCAAACATACAAAATGAACCAAATTTATTTATAAATATAACAAAATGACAATATTTTTTTATATTTAAAAATATTTTAGGTAAGGTTGTAATTTAAAATAATTATCCTTAATTTTATTTTTAAAAATTAAAACAGATTTTAAAAAAAAAAATTATTTGAGAGAAAAAAGGAAAAAAAAAAAAAAGAAAGTCTGTGCATCTATTACGTGCCTCTAGGTGCGAGCCAAAACGGTGACCATGAGTTTGAAGGTACCACGACTTCTCGTGGCGCGATTTGTGTGGAACTAATCAAGCTGCTCGACGGTCGTCGGATCTCCGGTACTGTTCACTGCTGATCGTCGAGCCAACCATTTACCTTCACCAATATTTCCATTTCTATTTCACCTGTGACAGGCGATTGATTTAATTTCTTCAACCATTCACTGCAAATCACCGGTCGGCCGTCGGTTGATCAGAATCCGAATTCTACTTCTTCGGAATTCATTACTTGGTTGGCAAATTCGAATTCATACTACTTCTGTTTACTTCTGATTGTTTACCGGTCTCATTTTTCAAGTCAAATAAATTCAAGAGTTGTTATAGAGTTTGTTTTTGTATGCGTCAGAGAGTAAAAGGCAAGTTACTCTTCAAAGGTGGGCCTTAGAAGCAAGAATTCCTCTTTCCAGGATTTGAATTTATGTTTTAAAACGAAGATAATGGAATCGTCATAGTTGGATGGCGTTTCTTCTTCTAAATGACAAGTATCTATAAATTATAGTTGGGTTTGTAGGTGTACGACGAGTGGTTGGTCAAGTAAAGTCGAGGAGTTGTGGGTTAGGCAGCTGGGTGGTGAAGGTTTGGTATTAATGGCTGGTCCTGGGGATAACCTACATCTTGAAATTCGTGGTTTAAAGGGATCGAATCAGCAAGCTGAGGATAAAAGCCAGCATGTTGACAAAGAGGGTGGCTTGAGTGGTGGTGAAAGGGACATGGCTCCGGTTACCGGCAATTCCATTCACAGGTCAGGTTCTCGTCCACAACTAGACCTCAGTAAAGCAGAAATTCAGGGAAATTTTGAGGAGAGAGACCCCACAATTCTGTTGCCTAACCAATCTGATGATATATCTCACCTGGCTCTCGACATCGGCGGTATATTCCATGTCTATTGGTTCATTCTGTCTATTTGTTTATTCTTTCCCTCTTTTTGGTTCTTAACTTTTGGTTGATTCTTATGATGAGTTTATTGTGAGGGATTTTTCTGAAGGGTGTGAAAAAAAGGTGAATTTGAAAATAAAATTAGCTTTGCGTGCTCATATTTTAATGAGACACGTAATAATGTGTCACTATGAATTATGATCAAGATGATTTTAGATGGACATATTTCTTTGGTTTTTTGGGTAAAGCATATCGTATATTCTTCTCCTTTTTCCTTTTTGTAAGTGATTGAAAGTCTTTTACGTAGTCCTTGTGAAAGATATTTTATTGTTTCCACAAGCAAACACTTTCTTTGGTATTATTCTCCATGTTAGAATCCAAATCCGAACATTCTGTATATGTAGAGATATACTTAACTAATGACTGGTAAAGAATTAAAATATTGAGGGATGAACAAACCCATTCACATTTCTTTATTGAAAATAATTACTGAGCAAATCTGTTAGTTAATTTCAACTGGTATAAAATAGTATGATATATAGAAAATCTGATTCCAACTAGTATTAGGATTGAAAGTTATAATATAGTAAGAGCCAACTCACGATCAAATCATGGGGAAAATACTCGTTTTGCTTTTAAACGAAAAAGGTCATTCCTTTTTGTTCACCGCTCATTTCCCTCCACTGTTAGTTAATTCTCAACTCTTGACATATATTACTTTTGGCGTAACTTTTTTCTTGACTAATCATCATTGAGTCCATTCTTGTACTTATCAATTGTAAGTGAATAAGATAAGGTGTTGAAAGATAGAAATTTATTGTTAATATTGGACATAGTTTTTCAACAGTTTTGGTTTCTTTAGGGGGTTGATGATAACATCGATTCATAATCTGCAGGATCTCTCATCAAATTGGTGTACTTTTCAAGACATGAAGATCAATCGGTTGATGATAAGAGAAAGAAAAGCATGAAGCAGAGGCTGGGGTTATCAAATGGTAATAGAAGAAGTTATCCAGTTCTTGGTGGGAGGCTTCATTTTGTGAAGTTCGAGACAAGCAAGATTAACGAGTGTTTAGACTTCATCCACTCCAAGCAGCTACATCGTGGTGGTATGTATGTTGTCATTACACTTTTAGTTAATTCATAGTTTTTAGATGATCTGAGTTTCTTTTTCTCTTGCCATGCCTAAACATTTTCAGCTTGCAAAGATTTACCTCATTGGCATTCAGATGGCCCAGCAAATGAAAATGCCATCATTAAGGTATATTCTTTCGGTATGATAGCACATATCAGATCTGTGTATCTGTGAGAAACGATCCCAAAAGATATTAGTAGCTGCAGAATGAAAAGTATTATGATACAGGACTTGATTTATATTTCATATTCGTGTTCTAATTTTCTGTGAAGGAGTTGACGTAGAACTATTATTCTACAGTAATATCATTTACTTTCAGCTATTTACGTTCTTTCTTAGGACCTCCTTTGCATGTATCAGCTAGCTTTAACTGTCAAATGGAGAACTTTTTTCCCATTGGGTTGATTCACCCCGGCCCCAGTGGGTCTACTCTTTTGCTTCCTTTTTTTGTGCATGGGCTGAATTATGCTTCTTACCCTGTAACAATTGCTGCAAGAAGGCTACAGGTGGAGGGGCATACAAGTTTGCAGATCTTTTTAAAGAAAGACTTGGAGTTAGTATTGATAAAGAAGATGAAATGGATTGTCTTGTGGCTGGAGCAAATTTTCTGCTAAAGGTGGATTTCAAATACTTTGTTCTTTTTGCTGGTATAAATTAAAAAAAAAAAAAAAAAAAGTCTGTGTTTTTGTAGATTTATTTATTTTTCACTAAAGTAAAAAAAAAGGTTAATTATGCTTTCATTTTCAAATCTCACAGTTAGTATGTTTATCAGTTCTTTTGCTTACTACCCGTGTTTTCGATTACCTGAAAGTTTTGAATTTCACGTTTTTGCTTTTTTTACATCATGCCTATTTATTTAAAGAGTCAGAACTTTAAAAATGGACCAAGCTACATGTTGTATTATTATCATGTATATTTCTTTTGCAACTTCTACGATGATGGCATGTTAATTATTCAGAAGGCTCGAGGGCTCGAGGGCTTGATCCTTGAGCTTGTTTATTGATTATTTTAAAATCTTAAATATGTAGTTCACTTCTGAAATAGCAGTCACACTTGAATGCCTAGATACTTCTAGCTGATAACAATGTTTTAGTAGGCAATACGTCATGAAGCTTTCACTCATATGGAGGGTAAAAAAGAGTTCGTGCAACTTGACCATAACGAAATGTTTCCTTATCTGCTTGTTAACATTGGATCTGGTGTCAGCATGATCAAGGTAATGCTTTCTTTTAATCTCTAGTTTCACTTTACCTTATTCAATTTTCTTGCTCTTAATCTTAAGGATGACTAAAGTATGCTAAACTATAATATATGCTTTGCACATTTTTAAGGTTGATGGTGATGGGAAATTTCAGAGAGTTAGTGGGACAAATGTTGGAGGGGGCACTTACTGGGGCTTAGGAAGACTGTTGACGAAATGTAATAGGTAACTATGCTGTTGTATATTGTGCATGCCATCTCTCTACAAAATTTGGGAAGATTTTTGACATTTATTTACCCTGCTCCAGTTTTGATGAGTTGTTAGAGCTTAGTCAAAAGGGAGATAATAGCACAATTGACATGCTTGTTGGGGACATATATGGTGGCATGGATTACTCTAAGGTGTGTTAAATGTGAATTCAATTTCTCTGTGTTTCTGTGTTTCTTTTCAAGTTTGTGTCATTGCTCCAACATGTTCTCGTTAAAATGTGCAGAATGTTGTTCTTTTGTTTGTTTGATATTATTATTTTTTTTCCTGCATTCTCTGCCATAATATGTGAATAATCGTTGAATGATTGTTCTTCATGTTATCAATTTCTAAAAATCTCTTCTTTATTATTCTCTTTTACTGATCCAGATTGGTCTCTCTGCGTCAACAATTGCATCTAGTTTTGGTAAGACCATTTCAGTAAACAAGGAGCTTGAAGACTACAGACCAGAAGATATCTCATTGTCTCTCTTGCGAATGATCTCGTATAACATTGGACAGGTCAGTGCTGCAATGGAAAAAGTACTTCAGATTCCTCAGGATCTAATCAAAATTTACTGGGAGTCCAACTCGGTACAGATGAATTATCTTAATATATAAGTATTTGCTAAGGCAATCATTCTTAGCAATGTATTGAGTCATCACGTAAAAGTTAACTGAACAAAATCAACCAAATCATCAAATATTAAACCCTCACTCTTAAAGAGTCTTCTACAGAAAATTTACCGGTCTCTATATCATCTACATGTACTTCGGAGTTTTCATTCCTCATACTAACATTAGATACTCCATCAGATTCAATATCGTGAACAATTGGAGAGGAGAAAGGATCCTTACTAGTAGGAGAGCTAATGATACTTTTGGTTAAAATGACATTTGATCTTGGAGGAGTGATCACTGAATGTGAGAAAGAGTTGGAAGGTTGGGAAGGAGGCTGCCATAACTTTGGTGAAGGAAGTGAGGAGCCAAACACAAAGCTTCTTTCAAAATATCTGAATTAATCTCTGAATTTTCAGGGACACTAGAACGGTCTTTCTTTTGAGTATAATGGAGAGGGTAGGCTTCAATAAGTTTATTTTTCATTTTAGAGACATGAAGTGGAGATTAGGAAACATGAATAGACGGCTAAGAAGACCAAGAATTATTTGAAGAATGTAGCTTGAAGGCCAGAATTGAACACAAGCGTCTGCATCATTAAGGTTTGTGATGGAGAACTAGAGATGTTTCACTAGTTAACTAAAATGTAAGGAATGGTTATATTACATCTGAAGAATTAACTTCTGATGCAAATGTATAAAGTTGCAAGTTTTGCTGTTCATTTGTGCCTACGGCAATTATACATAAATAAACTGAAGTTAAGTGAGCTAATAATTTAGAAATGGACGAAAGCTGTATGCCTCTTATTACTGTCTGGATGGACTCCTTATTTCCCTTGGTTTAAGTTTCCCAATCCTAATTCTCCATTCTCAATTGGGAGGTGTTAGAAGAGGTGACAGAACTGAATAGATTCAAATGCTTGTTGGAGGTTACATTTTTTCTAATTAGCTATTTGACATCATCAATTGGAATGACTTGTTAGATAAGCGGTATAAATAGCATTTTTTGTTCATGAGATCTAATTTTGAATTTTTACTGGTAGATTTCGTACTTGAATGCTCTACGGTTTGGACTTAAGAGAATATTTTTTGGAGGATTCTTTATCAGGGGACATGCATATACCATGGATACAATTTCCTTCGCAGTTCACTTCTGGTAATCTGCATTAACAAATTTTCTTTGTCATCGTCATTTTACATTAATTTCTTTATTTTTTCCTTCTTACTTTCTCAATACAGAGTATTGAACTATATATTTTGTTTAGGTCGAAAGGAGAAGCACAGGCAATGTTCTTGCGTCATGAGGGGTTCTTAGGAGCCTTAGGTGCATTCATGAGCTATGAAAAGCATGGTCTTGATGATCTAATGGCCCATCAGTTGGTTGAAAGGTTTCCTATGGGTGCACCATACACGGGAGGGAAAGTTCATGGACCTCCACTTGGTGATTTGAATGAGAAGGTAAGCACAGTTGGCTCTAGAAAATTTTCAATTTGATTTTAGAGTTTACGTTGGAATCACGTTAGATCACCTGAGTGGTTTCTGTCACGAAGCTTGGGTAATTGTATAGTTCATTTGAGTGTCTATTATTATGTCTTCTTTATTTTTCATAGCTCAAAATTTTCTAATCTTTCTACGATCACTGATCCACTTTGGGAATTATCATCTGAATCTATAATGTTTAATTGAAAAGAGGCTCGAGGATGTTTAGATCTTGGACAGTAGATTATGGGTTTCAATCTACAACTTAACTAATAACAACTTTTCATTATTTTTTTTTCCAGAAATGAATTTAAGAATCTTATTTCTTCAAAATTGCAACTTGCTTGATGAAAAATCAAATTTTGATTTGAAAATGAGATAAGGAATCAACAATTTGTTCTATGTTCATAATGGTAAAGTAGCGCCATTTTACTTTTGCAGATGCCTTGTTCTCTTTATGGCAATAACAATTGGTTTCTAGCATCATGGCTTACCCTTTGGGCTATAAATTGGCTTGCTAACTACATCAAATTACAATTGACAATTGCTATAGATTTTGTAAAACTCTTAGGTTTGAGAAAGAATCAAAAGGCTTTATTCATTCACCAAAGATATGAATATATACAAGAGTACAAAGCATAGAAAAGGAAAATATCACAAAATATTTATAAGAATGGAAAACCCTAATTATAGAATTATAACACTCCCCCTCAAGTTGGAGCATATATGTTAATCATGCCCAACTTGTTACATAGATAATCTATACGTCTTCCATCCAATGCTTTCGTGAAGATATCTCCTAATTGTTCTCTAGTCTTCACATGTCCTGTAGCTACCAATCCTTATTGAATTTTCTCACGTACAAAATGACAATCCACTTCAATATGTTTAGTCTTTTCATGAAAAACTGGATTAGAAGCAATATGAAGTGTTGCTTGATTATCACACCACAACTTTGTCGATGTGGTGATTTCAAATCCCAACTCAACAAGAAGTTCATATATCCAAATCAATTCACACACAGATTGTGCCATTGCTCTATATTCTGATTCTGCACTTGAAGTGACACCACATTTTGCTTCTTACTCTTCCAAGAAATCAAATTACCACCAACAGAAACACAATACCCTGAGGTTGATCTTCTGTCTTCTTTAGATCCTGTCAATCGGCGTCTGAAAAACATTCAATATTAGTATGACCATAATCCTTATATAATAAACCACGCCCGGGAGCAGCCTTCAAATAACAAAGAATCTGTTCCAATGTAGCCCAATGATCAACTGTAGGGCATGACATGTATTGACTCACAATACTTACTGAATAGGCTATGTCGGATCGAGTCACTGTAAGGTAATTAAGTTTTCTCACTAACCTCCTATATCTTTCAGGATCTTTTAGCAATTCTCCATCTTTTGTGAGCTGTAGGTTGGGCATCATTGGGGTACTACATGGCTTAGCCCTTAGCTTTCCTGTTTCAGTCAACAAGTCAAGTACATATTTTCTCTGTGATAATAGAATTCCTTTCTTGCTTCTTATTACCTTAATTCCTAAGAAGTATTTCAACATGCCCAAATCTTTTGTATGGAATTGACTATGAAGAAAGATCTTTAGAGACTGGATACCTAAAGCATCATCACCAGTAATCACAATATCATCCACATATACGATTAACAAGATGACACCACCCTCAGATCTCTTAAAAAAGACTGAATGATCTGACCTACTCTTCCGCATTCCAAAGCTTTCAATCACCTGACTAAATTTACCAAATCAAGCTCGTGGGCTCTGCTTTAATCCATACAAGGATTTACGAAGGCAACACACCATTCCATTCTCCCCCTGAGCAACAAACCCTGGTGGTTGCTCCATATACACCTCTTCTTGAAGATCACCACGAAGAAATGCATTTTTAATATCAATCTGATGTAAAGGCCAATTATTGATTGAAGCTAATGAAATAAACAACCTCACAAATGCCATTTTGGCTACAGGAGAAAAAGTATCAGCATAGTCAACGCCATAAGTTTATGCGTAGCCTTTCGCTATGAGGCGCGCTTTTAATCGAGCAACAGAATCATTAGGATTGACTTTAACTGCAAACACCCATTTGCAACCGATAGCCTTCTTTCCTACAGGGAGAGAAACTAAATCCCAAGTACAATTATCATCTAAGGCAGTCATCTCCTCCACCATTGCGGCACACCAACCAAGATGAGACAAAGCCTCATGAACAGTTTTCGGGATGGATATAGACTCTAAGGATGCAATGAATGAACATGTGGAAGGTGACAAATGGTTATATGAAACAAAAGAGGAAATAGGATAAGCACAAGTACGTTTACCTTACAAAGAGCAATAGGAAGATCATCACCCGTTTCTGGATCCAATGACGAAGACGACTCTGATACAGGGCATGGAACTGGAGGAGGTTGTCGTCGAGTATAGACCTTAACGATGGGAGGAAGAGTAGAGGTCGCCATAGGTAGAGATGAATCAGGAAGAGGATCGGAAGGAGTAATAACTGTGTATTCCTGATACCATGTAGACAAGGAAATCATCCTCTAATTCCTTATGCTCCCCCTGATTCTTATTCGAAGAGAAAGACGGTGATGAAAAAAATGGGGTATGTTCAAAAAACGTGATATCAGAAGAGACTAAATATTTATTTAGACTAGGACAATAACACTGATACCCCTTTTAGATACAAGAATAACCAAAGAAAATACATTTTAAGGACTTTGGATCCAGCTTAGTATGCTGAGGCCGAACATCCTGAACAAAGCAGGTACAACCAAATATTCTAGGTTGAATGGGAAACAAATGTTTCTGTTGCTTGGGGCATAAAGTACAAAAAGGTATCTCACCCTTAAGAATGAAAAGGGCATGCGATTTATTAAGAAACAAGCTGTGGAAACAGCATCAACCCAAAAGGATTTCGGAACATGCATCTGAAACATCAAAGCTCTGCCTGTCTTAAGGAGATGACGATTCTTTCGTTCTGCAACCCCATTTGAGATGGAGTATCAACACAAGAAGATTGATGAAGAATGTCATGGGCATTTAAATAAGACTTGAGTGTATGAGATAAATATTCCTTAGCATTATCACTCTGTAGGATTTTAAGAATACCACTAAACTGAGTTTGAATTTCAGCATGGAAGTTACGAAAATGAGAAAGTAACTCAAAATGACTTTTCATTAAATATAACCACGTAACACAAGAATAGTCATCGAAAAATGTAACAAAATACCTAAACCCTCCTTTGGACTCAACAAGACAGAGATCCCAAACATCAGAATGGACTAATTCAAAAAGAGCACTAGTTCGTTTATTGACTCGAGGATACGAACTCGAACGATGAAATTTAGCAAACTGACATGACTCACAATCGAAAGAAGATAAATGTTGAAGTTGTGGACGAAGACTCTTCAACACAGAGATAGACGGATGACCCAAATGACAATGCCCTTCAAATGGAGATGACACGCTAGAGCATGTGATGGCCGTAGGTGTTTGTGATTCAAAGATGTAAAGACCCCCAACTTCCCGCCCTTTACCAATAGTCTGTTTCGTCGTAAGATCGTGAAATAAGCAATAACCAGGAAAAAAAGGAGACACAACAATGAAGATCACGAGTGAGTTTACTGACCGAAATCAAATTAAACGAGAAATTTGGTAAATTTAAAACTGATGACAAAGAAATTGATTCAGTGAGATGGACGGTTCCTGATCCTAAAACAAGAGTGGAGGTTCCATTAACTATAGTGACATTAGGTGAAGAGATAGATGTACAAAGTGTAGAGAATGAACTGGGGTTACCTGACATATGGTCTATAGCGCCAGAGTCAATGACCCATTTTGACGTAGAGGAAAGAAGGTATTTAGAAATGTTACCTGTCTCTGTGATGGTCGTAATGGGAGTAGAAGATGATGCCCTCAATGACTCTTGATACTGCTGAAATTTAGCAAACTCCCCTGCAGAAATCGTAATTGACTTGTCAAGATTATCAGGAGTAGAGGCGACATGTGCAGAGGGTGATGGCATCCTCTAACCCTTATTTAGCAATCTTCTGCATTCACGTTTCGTATGGCCAGGTTTATGACAATAATAGCAAACAACACCTGGATTTGATCTCCATGAATAGTAGTTGGATCCATTCAACTTATGTTCAGTTACTTTTGACACCATAGGAACAATCTCATACATTACTGGTTTCTTATCAGCCATTACCTCAAAAAGTAGACACCAGACAGCAAAGAATCAAACCTTAATTTACCAAAAAGATGTCTTCACAAGCAATGAGTATATCTATATATCTCAAACAAACACACCACCAAGAAGAGCCAACAACACTGAGGAAACCCACTGAAAACGGACAAAAAACGGCAGCGCACGTGCCTACACGCGCCAGCGCGTGGATGGACGGCGAACTGGAACAATCGGCGCGTGAACCTCACGCGCTGTTCAGATGGAAACCGGACTTTGGGGTTTTGTAGATCGGTGGTTGGGCTTCTCGTTGGAATGGGCGGTGTCGAAAAAAACAACCTTTTTTTTTCCCCTGGCGGTGGCTGATGACTGCGACAGCGGTGACTAACGACGGCGAACGAACCGAAGACGGTGACTGTGAGCAAAAGTGTAAACTCACCTCCACAAAACCCTAAACGTATCACAAATAGGTTCTAAATTCTCAAACCTTAAGGTTCACAAAAATCCTAAGTTTATTTAGAAAGCTCTGATACCATGTATAACTCTTAGGTTTGAGAAAGAATCAGAATGCTTTATTCATTCACTAAAGATATGAATATACACAAGAGTACAAAGCATAAAAAAGGAAAATATCACAAAATATTTACAAGAATGGAAAACTCTAATTATAGAATTATAACAATTAGTAAAAAAGACAAAGTAACTCCGAAGGACAATGAAATACAGACCCCTCCTTAACTTTACTTTCCACCCAAATTTGGATTTATTGTGAACGGTTAATTGTTTCTAAACTTCCTTTTTAAAACTCTAAAATGAAACATGAAATTTAGGTAATTCAAACACTTCCTCGTACCGTGCTTTTGCCTTGCTATTGAAAATCATGCTATTTCTTTCCAATCAAATGCTCCATAGATAGAATGATTTAAATTCCGTTCCCCCTTGGTAGCAAATGTTCCGCTCTTTGGAAGTAAATTGTATCTAGCTGGTTTCATTAGTGGCCTCTGTGTTGAAAGGTTTGAAATCTTTATATTAGTTGTTCTCTTGGTAAGAAACCGAGATTTTATTGAGATAAATAAAAAAATGTGTAAGAGCATACACAAAAAAAAGGCCACAAAAGGAGTCCTTAACTACCATTGGAAAGGATTTCAATTCAAACGAATAGGATCATGCTGAGTCCACAAAGAGTTCAATTAATCAACACCGATAAAGGCACATTAGTTCTCACAACCTCTCAAAACTCTTTCAGAGGCCTCTCC
The DNA here is from genome assembly GCF_009727055.1 of Benincasa hispida. Lineage (NCBI taxonomy): Eukaryota > Viridiplantae > Streptophyta > Magnoliopsida > Cucurbitales > Cucurbitaceae > Benincasa > Benincasa hispida. The sequence continues at coordinate 46,107,304 of NC_052356.1, read as the reverse complement.
ACCCCTTTAGAAAATCTATTATTCCTCGAGCCACTCTCTTCACAATATAGCAAAAGAAGAGGCGTGCCACAAGGATTTTACCTTATCTCGAAAGGGAGAGGTCATTGGGATGTCTTCAATGGTAGAGCAACAATTCCTATTATGCACCACAATAACCCTAATCAGGCTAAAGAATGGGCTCCAAAGGGAATAACCAAACCGGAAATCCCACAAAAGATGATCAAGATCCTCCTTCCACCATCTATAAAGGACACACCATTGCATATACAATACCAAGATAGAATACTGCTGGATATGATCGTGGGTGTTCACTCTGCTGTGTAAAACCCAGACAAAGAACTTTACTTTCTTAGAGATTTTAACCTTCTAAAGAGAAGAAATAACTAAGGCTCCTTGAGAAAAGGGAAATAAAAGACGTGGAAAAACGAATGACGAGAGAAACCCTCGTATGGATTAGTGGAGAGACCATGAGAACCTTTGGTGATTGGTAGGAAGATTGACTTTAAGTTCACCAACCAATATGGTGTATTAGAGTCAATTCTACACTCTGGCTTTTTACAGTTTCTAATTATCAAAATATTCTTATGTAAATCATCCAGGCTTTTGTGGTTGGTTTGTGAAACCAAAATTCCATCGAGGATTTAATTAACAAACGGGTTGGTGTTTAAATGCCTGGGAGGACTGTATGATTTTTCCAGATTCAAGTATCTGTGATGCAGTGTGAAATATATTCTATTTTTTTTTCTTATGTGTTCCTAACATGTTTGTGTTAGGTACTTAAGCACCCTGGACAACCACATCCCAAAAATTAGCTATTGGGGTGGGAGAGCCAAGCCACTTAAGTACCACATTGGTCATTCCATTCTAACCAATGTGGGACAAAGGCATCTCATACTACCTTGGTTCCTAACAATACTCCATCCCCTAAAAACCGACGTCTTGGAGGCAGCTACTCCGGCAGTACTTCACTCGACCACACCCGGTCAGAACCCTCCATTGGTTCTACTTCGAAACGTCAACAACCAGCTTTGATACCACTGTTAGGTACTTAAGCACCTTGGAGAACTACACTCCAAAAGCTAGCTATTGGGGTAGGAGAGCCAAGCCACTTAAGTGCCATATTGGTTATCCCATTCTAAGCAATGTGGGCCAAAGGCATCCCATACTACCTTGATTCCTAACAATTTATAAATCCATCTTGTAGTGGAACTAGATTTGATGGTTTTACCATGAGTTTGTAAATATGGCATGTACCGATTTGCAGATTTCTTGGATGGAGAAATTTTTGCAGAAGAGAACAGAAATTACTGCACCTGTCCCTATGGCTCCCCCTGCAACAACTGGACTTGGAGGCTTTGAAGTCCCTTTATCCAAAGGAGAAACCCTGCGATCTGATGCAAGTGCCCTAAATGTTGGTGTACTCCATTTGGTACCCACTTTGGAGGTGTTTCCACTGTTAGCTGATCCAAAGACGTATGCTATACATATTCAACTTCCTTTTGTTGCACTGAATAATTTCCTATCAGATTTTAACCTATTTGCATGTTTTCCATTCTCTCCTTTGTGTTTGTTATTATTATTCAATACTTTTAGTTCACTATAAATTTTCACTTTCTTTCTACGAGTTAAGATTATGTCATGCATTAGATGTGTAGAATTTTATTAGTTGAATGGTTGCTGAATTAGTTACGTGAATAAAAACCATGTCAAAGCTGGCACCAACCTAGTTTTTCCAAACTCGTTTGTTGATTCTTCATGAATGAAGAAAATGCATGTAGTATTTAGTTAAAGATTTTGCTCCTCTAGATTATATTATAAATTCTTGCAGTTTCTCATACATGTGTGTTTTGCAGATACGAACCTAATACAATTGATCTCTCTGATCACAGTGAGTTGGAGTATGTACTTGAATAAAGCTCATTTCAATATTTTTGAGAATCATATGAACCAATGATACATTATTTGAACATTTGTTATGAGTGCCAACTTGAATTACTGATATTTCTCCATGTTCAGGTACTGGTTCACCGTGCTTTCGGAGCATCTACCAGACCTTGTTGATAAGGCAAGGGCAAAGACCGAGTCTTAAGTGCTCTCTCTCACTCTCTCACAACACACTTTTTCTCAAAATCAATATCTATCTTATCTTGTTCAAGATAACAAGGACCTGCTTAGTTATTTCATAATGATTTTCATATTTGACCCAACAACTTACTTTTTTTTTTTTTTTTTTTGTGAAAATGAGGGTACTGTGATTGATGATTATTGGGAGAAAGTAAAAGACACAAAACCCTGTTATTTTACTATACTCTTCCAGCATTTAGAAGCTTTTGAGCTTTCATTAATGAGAAGTCTATTTGGGCTTATTAAAACCAAAGTTCTTCATTTCTCTACTACAAGAAGGAATTTGTGCATTTTTTTTTTCTTATGAAGTTAGTGATCTATGTTGTTGTCGTGCATAGATTTTCTGTTACTCTAAGGAGCTATTTGGGACGATGAGTTGAGTTCTGAAGTCCAAAGTTAATATATTGAAGTTAGGAGATCTGTGTTTGGGGTGCAAAGTTGTTTAGTCTGGGTTAGGAAATATTATAGAGAGAGAGAGGGTAAGAAGAAGTTCCCTCGATAAATGTGCAAACTTCAATAGTGAACAGTGTTGAAGTTGAGTTATTTAATGCTGACTTATGAAGTCGGTGAGTCAAATACCCCCTAAGAAACACATCTTGTTCCTCTTTCTTAGACTTTTTTCATGAGCAATATACTGATTGTTAGTTAACAGTTTTGCTTACACGTTTCTGAATTTTTTTTATTGATTGAGAAAATTGTTATTGGGATATGAAGGCTGTTGCAAGTGAAGGTGGGACTAATGATGCCAAGAGAAGGGGTGATGCATTTGCTCGGGCATTTTCTGCCCACTTGAGGAGGTAACTCCATTAACTTCAGACTAGTACGTGCTGCATGGTTATATTTTCCTGATAATGGATTATTTGGGGGTTCAAAACATAAAAGTTCAAATTTAACGCCTTCTATAATCACAAAAGTTGCATCGTAGTTTATTGGAAAGAAGCTTTTCTAATAATTTTCTTTGTACATGACCATCTACATATTAGTTGTTGGTCAATCCATCTTTCTGTTCGATTGGAGTTGATTCCACCATGCAGAATGGCACAGCTCTGAGTCTTAAGACCCTCTATGATGGGTCTTTCAGCTGAATTTCTTTTCACTATCGTTCTATCGTTCTTTCATATAGGTGATCCAATTTCAAATTCCTTCATCTGCCAGTTTTTTCGTTCTTGGGATTCTTATATGGGCTGCTCATGTCAATCCTGCTTCAGATTCCTTATGTTTGCTAACCTCCTCCATAACCCCCAACCCAAACTTGCTGCCTTTAATAATTCAAGGAATTTTCAGAAGTAAATATACCAATTACCATGTTGTAATTCTACTCTGAAGCTTGTTACTGAGTAATTGCTCAGCTACTTTTCACAGTAGAATTTCACTCTTGGTTATTGGGTGTACTTGTCACCATTGCCACTTACCTGCTATTGTCATTCGGCCATTCACTTAGGTTTACATTGACTGCTGTGACTTGTGATATCAAAATGATTAATCCAACCTTGGAGAATCGAAAACCTTATCATAATTATCTCTAAAACAAAATACATTTTTGAGATTTTTACAAAGGTTGACCTGGTAGCCATCTGAACCAATCAACTGAAAAAAAAAAAAAAGCTATTAGACAGTTACTAATGGGGAATAACTATCATTGACTTAAAAGCTTTCATCATAAAGTGCTATCAACTCAAGCATAGCTTGATTAGTTAATTATTTAATGACTGTATATATTTGTCCAAAGTTTAGGTATACCAATCTTGACCCCCAGAAACACCTCTTATTTTTCTTAAATAAAAGAAAATTATATAAGAAACGAATTTTATTGATGTATAAAATTTACAAAAGAAGGGCAATAAGCCCAAACTCAAAGAGTTACAAAAGATTTCTCCAATTGGTCAAAAGGGAGGATAGATAATAAGACCTATAGAAAGATATGCATTTGCATCAAGTCATAGCAAGAAGTATAACATGAAAAGAAAAACCTTTCAAAAGTGTTTCTCTTATCATTGAACAGTTACGTTCAATCCATAAGCCCCCCATAAGGAGGTCCTAATAAGATGCATCTGCATAGATCTTTACCACCAGTGAATGGATGGCCGGTGAGGGCGTATGTGAGTAGATTGATAATCTCATTAGGAAGGGCAGTCAAGGAGGGCAATTTCCCTCCAAAATCCATGACCTGTACAAACTTCAAAAGAAACAAAAAGAAAAACGCCTCTTTTATGCCTTAATCTTACCTATTCTTTGCTAAAAATTTCATATTCTACTAACTCGAGTGGTTACAGGCTATATGTATCTGTCCAAAGTTCAGATATTCCAATTTTGACCCCCACATTATTGAACTCAAGAGAAACAGAAAGAAAAGTGACTCTTATTTATATGTTTTGCCTGTTCTTTGCTAAAAGAAATTCTAACTTCTAAATAGGTTGATGGAGGAACCTACGGCATACGGAAAGTTGGGTCTGGCTAATCTTCTGGAACTGAGGGAAGAGTGCTTGAGGGAATTCCAATTTTTTGATGCCTATAGAAGCATAAAGCAGAGGTAAATGTTTCTCTATACAACTATTTTCCATTATTCCCGCCCTCTAATCCCGTACCTCCACTGAAACTAATAGAAAAAAGGGCATCTCCTACTTTACAACCCACCTCACACACTATCCTGTCTCGGTTGAACAGGGAGAATGAGGCATCACTTGCTGTATTGCCTGACCTGCTGTTGGAACTTGATAGTATGAATGAGGTATTTATAAAGATTTTACACTCTTATTCTGTCCACTAGGAATCCAGCAATTATAAATCAACACTTAAATATTATGTTTACGGTAATATATCCAATCTATCAGTCTATTCTTAAAAGAAAGTTATGGTTTGCAATGCATCTCAATTTTTCTCTTTTCTTGGTGAACTGTTGTTTATCAAACATAACACCTAACCTCGTGAACGTTAGGACACGTGGAAAAATCAAATTGTTTGTTAATTTGTAGGAAGCAAGACTGCTTACCCTAATTGAAGGTGTTCTTGCTGCGAACATTTTTGATTGGGGTTCTCGTGCTTGTGTTGATCTCTATCACAAGGGGACAATAATTGAGATTTACAGAATGAGTCGCAATAAGATGCAGAGGCCATGGCGGGTAACTAAACCTGACTTCAGGAGTTGGTGTGTGAAAGACATCAACTGTGATTTATCTGCTAAATCTTCTTATCAGAGTTGATCGAGTTTTTTTCGTGATTTTAGGTCGATGACTTTGATGTCTTCAAAGAGAGAATGCTAGGATCTGGGGATGAGAGACCCCTTCCACATAAAAGAGCTCTTCTCTTTGTAGACAACTCAGGTGCTGATGTTGTTTTAGGGATGCTTCCCCTGGCAAGGGAACTCCTCCGACGTGGAACGGAAGTAAGTTTACTCCGTTATGATGCTAAATAATTAATTCTATAGGTCGGAGGAGGAAGTTCTACTTTAGATTCATTCTGTTGTCTTTTCTGAGGAAATCTTTAATGGCATCTCGAGAGAATACATGTCTAGTCCTTTCATGTAACAACTTTTTCTCTGGGCCACTTATTCCCAATTAATGTATGCCCTCAGTAGTGATCGGGAGTATTTATTCCAGGTTGTTTTAGTTGCAAACTCTCTTCCTGCCCTAAATGATGTTACCGCAATGGAGCTTCCTGATATTGTAGCTGAGGCTGCCAAGGTACCTGTCTTCCTTGCGAACCAGAAACTTGGTATTCAGCATGCTTGACCTGTTTGCATGAGGATTTAATTACTCTGGCTATACTTGAGCCCTTCTCATAGACGTTTTCCTGGTTTTTTTTTTTTTTTTTTTGCTGCCTACTTTTCTTACTGTAACTACTTCCTTGTAGGTTTTTGTTGTTTCCTTGTTTCTAATGTGTGCCATGAACATTATGTACTTAGAAATGCCCCAAAGAGGCATTAGAAGAAACCTTTCAATTTAATGGGAGGAAAATCTATATCTTGGTCATATCTCAGATTGCCATTCAGTTAATCTAACTCATGATCTTTTACTTGCAGCACTGTGACGTACTACGTAGAGCTGCTGAAGCAGGGGGCCTGATTGTGGATGCCATGATTGACTCTGCAGACGGTTCTAAAGAGAGATCATCTTTTGTTCCCTTGATGGTTGTTGAAAATGGGTGTGGTAGTCCATGTATAGATCTAAGGCAAGTCAGTTCTGAGTTGGCTGCTGCAGCTAAAGATGCTGATTTGGTAATATATTCTTCCAATTTCAAAAGTTAGATTAATTAATCTGTTCAAAAATAGGGCTGTGAGTAGGAAATCATCATCATTGAGGGGAACGACACGTAACTGCCTCGGAACCTAGGAGATAGTGAGGGTAACATAGAAAAAGGCTGTTTTAGACCAATAGAAAAACTGAAACTTTCTGTCAAATATCATGAAGAATTTGGGGTTGCCATCAATCTGTGAAGTGAAAAAAGAAGAAACAAAAGAGAAAACACATCATGATAATCAGAGTTTGTTCTGTTGCAGGTTATCTTAGAAGGAATGGGGAGAGCCCTTCACACCAACTTCAATGCACAGTTTAAATGTGATGCTTTGAAGGTGACATAGCATTCACTAGTTTTGTAACATCATATTCTTAGAATTTAAACTTAAAAAAAAAGGGACTCGAATAATTGTGAAGTCTGGTCTGGCACGCATGCTTTTTAAGAATCTTTTCTCTTTTCAAAATTTCATAGAAAAAAGTATTCACTTTTGCAGCTTGCTATGGTGAAAAATCAGAGGCTGGCTGAAAAGTTGATCAAAGGAAACATATACGACTGTGTCTGCAGATACGAACCATCACACTGAAGTCTTTCCTGTTTCCAAGTTCACTCGGTTTCTTCATTAGAATTTTGGAAAATTCTTCAGCTTTTTAATGCGACAAGTGTTAGGACCTCAAATATCTTTTAGTTCAAAGGTCGATATCGACAAAAATGTCAAGGTATTAAGATTATGGAAATGCCAATATAATCATAGTTCAATTGACATAAAGTTTGTACTATTAATTTTGAGGTGCGATTTTCCCCTCATATATTGTTAGAAAAAAAGTTTTTGGAAATCTTAATGGACATTTTTTAAAATAATTATGAATTGAAATGTTTTTAAAAAGAAAATATTAAAATTAGCCTTTCGTACTTTTTAAAATAAGTTTATTGTTAACATTAGGTTATATAGTTTGATATTTTGTTGATATGATTGTTTGATTTCATTAATTTTTTATGATTGAATGAGAATGTTAGATTCTTCTCTCAAATTGATGCTGCAGTAATGAATATATAGAAATTTCAATATTAATTAAATATAAAACTCAGTCTATTTACTTTTTTGTCCTTCAAGTTATGAATATATGATTTAATGAGAACTTTTGACTTCAAATAAGATAATAAACATCGAATAGTATCGTATTATAATTTATTTATTATTATTATTATTATTTTTTTATAATATGTAGGGTCAATAAATCGTTTATTTTCTATTCTTGAGATTGATAATATAAATATTACGTAAATAAAGCCTCGTGTCATCATGTAATTTATTTTAATCTAATTAATGGTTGGTACCATGTACATAACAAATTACTTCATATCATTACAAACAAACCAAAATAATAATAATAACAATAATGAACAAACAATGCTATCTTGATTCTCTTTCCTTTTTCTTTCATTACGGCATGCTTATCCAACGTGGTGTGATTTGGTTGTTTTCACTCATTTTAGATAAATATCAATTTCAAGTTAATTATAAGAGCTCTGAAATATTTGTATCTTAAAAGGAAAAAAAGACAAAAAGGTTCTTGTGGGGTATTTAATTACTTTAAACTGATTGGTAATTGAAATTGTAAAGAATACTGTCTTAATAAAATTAGGGAAGTTACAATGAATATGACTTTTAGTGATAATAACTAAATATATAACAATATTTTTTAAAAAATTGTAAATATAGAAAAGTCTTAATTATACGGTCTATCATTAATAAACTTCTATTGATAGACTCTTATCAGTGTTATGGTTTATCCTTGGTAGATTATCTAAATCTTGTTATATTTGTAATTTTTTTTCATTGTGTTATATCTACTGATAATTTGGGCTTGATTGCTACATTTGCAATTGTCTCTAAAATTAGATTGACTAGAATGACTTGAAAATCAAAGGAATTCACTTTTTGTTTCACAATTCGACTTTTGATCAATTGTATTCTAAATTAATTTGAATTTTGAACGTTGATAAACCTTTGAATACAGACGTATTGTACGAATGATTAATAACGTAAAGGTACACTAAAACATAAATGAGCTGATGATGAATGATAATCATAATACTAACAAAATAAATATATACAAAGATATAGTACAGCATTAGGTTCGACCTTAAATAAGGTGATATGTATCTTTATTCAACAAAAGTTTGAATATTACTTTAGTTCCTATACTTTTAGTTTTGGTTCATTTTGGTCTTTATATTTTTAAATTGTTCATTTTGGTCTTTATACTTATTCATTTTTGTTCCTATACTTTAAAAATGTTCATTTTAGTCATTGTATTTTTAACTTTGGATTATTATGGTTTTTATATTTTTAAAAAGTTGTCATTTTGATCCATTTATTTTCACTTTTAAACAATAAAAATGGTCATTTTTTTTAAAGTTTAAGAACTAAAATGAATCAAAGTTAAAATTGCAAAGACTAAAATGAACCATTTTAAAGTATAGGGACCAAAATAAACCAAAGTTGAAAATATAGGGACTAAAATGAACATTTTGAAAATAGAGGAACTAAAATAAATAAAAACCAAAAGTATAAGAACCAAAATAATATTATATCTTCGATAAATTATATATTCCAACCAAAAGTTATAAGCCTTTTCAGGGAAAAAAGCAAAAGCTATAGGAATTCTTTTTCATATAAATTCATCGATTTCTTGTACTAGGTAGATATATTTTGGTAGAGTATAAACTGCTTATTATTTAGAAAAATTATTTTAAATGATAAAACTGTTGAAAATATTTATAAATAATAGTCAAATATCGCAATATATCTGTGATAGACTACTAACTGTGTCTATCATAACATAGGTAGACACAGATAATAGTCTTTCGCGTTCTATCACAGATAGTCAGTAAAAATTTGTTATATTTGTAAATACTTTGGTTCATTTTCCTGTATTTGAAAACAACCATAATATTTATATTAGTTGTCGTCTTTTCCATATATTTTATTGATTTTATCATGATATAATATAAATATAGATTCATCCACTTGCCAATGTCGAATCTATGGACATCAACAAGTGGATGAATCTATATCAAATGAAGCAACTCTTCAAACGATGATGGTCAAACTGCAAATTTACTTTTTATGGTTTGAAAAGTTAGAATTTAGTCTCTGTAATTTATAATTAGAATTTTATGATAAAACTCTCATAAATAATCTCAATGGTAGGGATGATATAATTTTATCAAATCGTAGAGGCTATTTATGAGATATAATCAAACCATAAGAACTAAGTTCGAACTTTTAAAACCATATAGACTAATTATAATATTCTTCAAACAATAAGACCAAATTTATATTTAAACCTTAATAAACCTTAATATTATGTTGCTCCGGATGAACCTAAAACATTACTATACAATCAATTGGCAGGTTTTCAAAGATTAATAGGACATCAACCGTTACTTTTGCATCAACTTTTGGAAACTCATAATGTTGAAGACAATGTAGAGCTTAAGGTGCCAGGAAAATTCTCCCACTTCTATCGCACGAATAAATAAAAAAATAACAGAGAAATTAAAAGGAAACCAATAAAAATTGAGAACACAAGAATTTACGTGAAAACTTTTAACTAGGAGAAAAATCATGGCCAAGAAATCCACTATGTGAAAATTTGCCATAATCACACAAAACAATTCTCTCTCCCGATCCCAATTACAAGAACACTCACTCAAAACTTTTGACTACTCACATTTTTTTCCACTCTCAAACTAGAGAATAAAAAATGAGTTTATTCGAATTAGCACACTAAGTTTAAAGTGTTTCTATTTTGGATAATTGAAAACCAAAGACATAGACTTCTTTTATAGTACTTAGATTCCATATCTTTTCTAAACTTTTTCAATATAGGACAAGCCCATGACTTTCTTCAATTTTTTTTAATGTATAACAAACTCATGAATTTCCTAAATTTTTTTTGATGTGGGATAATTGTATGTCTAATATCTTGTCAAAAATCCAACATGAAGATCCGATAGTTAAGTGGGAAAATATGGAAAGGGAAAGGGAATGTATTACTAATAAAAGGTTATGGATGGAAGCATGTAAGTTAGGGTTGGCAATAGGGTCGAGGTGGGGGGGCGTCCCCTGTCCTCGGCCCCGTGGGGAAATTCACCCCATCCTCGCCCCCGTCCCCGCCATTTAAAGGGAGGGATGAGGTGGGGTTCCCCTATTAGTTTCTCGCTGGGAATTCTCTACCATATTCAATTTAGGCTCTTTTTTTAGTTTTTTAAGTTTGGGTTTGGTTTCTTGGACTTAGAGTTAGAAATTGGATATTTAATATTGAGTTCCAATCCAACATTATACATTATAAACACATATATAAATAAATTATTTTATATATTATAAATATAAATATATAAATATATCAAATCGGGGTTAGGAATTAATCGGGGTCGGGGTGGAGATATCGTCCCCGTCCTCGGACGAGGCCCCAAAAATTTTTCTTGGTTTGACTCCATCCTCGGTCAAACTGGTGGGAAATTTTACCAACCCTAATGGAAGTTAGAAAAAGGAGGTATAGAGAAAAAACATAATTGCTAAAGGAGGAACCAAATCCAAGATCTCCACATAGAAAATGATTTTGAAAATTTTGAATCAAGTTATAATGCCCCACATTTTTAGAAAGAGTTAATTTTTATCGAATGGTATGTAATTTAAATTTCATCTTAGTTAATTGATTAAATGGAGATAAAAATATCTATTTAATGCACGAAATGGAAGAGAGAGTGGAGAGAAAATTTTCTTTGTTGACTAAACAAGGTAAATGATGGAATTGCTATTATATGTATAAACCTTAAAATGAACGCTCCTACTTCCTAGGACAATGTAATATTTAAATTGAAAAACTATAATGATGTCATATTTAAATTTTAGAAGTTTAAAATGATTGAGATTAACATCTTAATTATATTTCGCACATAGAATATTATTGTTTTTATTTATTTATTTTTTTTGTAATATGTTATTTAAATAAAAATTGTATTGAAAATGATCGGATTGATTTTCTTAAAGAATTTGTTTGAAAATAAATAAAAATTTGCTAAAAGATGGATAAAAAAAATAAGATGGAATTTTTTTAGTAGATTAAAGATTGAAATAGAGGCATTGAAAATGGAACTGGAAGAATCTTAATTTCGCTACTGGAACATCTCTAAATAGAAGTGTTGTTTGGAGTTAATTGTTGAACTCAATTGAAATAACAAAGGTCCGAAATCTAATTTAGATAAATTAAATTTGAAGTGGTTTAATTAAAATTCTTAAGATATTTAGTTTAGAATTTGTTTTTTGAGATTAGAGATTTTTAATTAAATCTCGAACCTAATTTATTTGGAGAAATTGGATAGTTTTGAAAGTTCGAAAAGAGGGGAAAAAAAAGTAGAACTCAAGGAAGCCTATTTATGAGGTCATAAAATAGCAAAGGAAAAAAAAGATGGGTAAAAGACGAAAGAAAAGGAAAAAAAAAAAGAAAGAAAGAAACCCTAGGGGTTTCATCATCTTCTTCTTCCTCCTCTCCCCCTCGGAACTGCCAACCACTCCCCTCTCCTTTCCTCTCCAGCGACGGCTGGCAACCCTCCGACGACCCCACTCACTCTCCAGCGAGTTCTGCCCATGCCCTCTGCTTTAGTTTCTTCTCTAACGACCTTCGACCACCTCAGACCACGCGTAAACATCAAGCTTTGATGACCCATCTTTGCGCGGCCGCACCCACGAGCAGCAGCAAAGACCACAGACCCCGGCGTCCTGTCGCTACGCACCGCACCCATGCGTTCAGCGTATTTTCGATGGTAGCACACTGGGCTTCACGACCAGCTCTGTGACGGTGGTATTTTTCTCGGCGACCATATAGTTCACTTTGCACACCCACCTTGAACAAGCTTCGAAGCAGTGTTTCTCACCTGTTCGACGAGCTTCGACATTGACCCACAGTCGGTTCGGCCTCGAATCGGTTTACCCACAACCCATAGGGTTCAGATCTACAAGTTCGGACGTTTTTGAACACCAACCAGTAGGGCTCGGAGCCCTTTTGGTAAGAATCTCCGAGTATCCTTGCTCTGTTGCTCTTTCAAATTGGATTTAAGTGTTCGTATTAAGTTATTGGTCTTTGGAATGCTTGATTATGTTCGATAAAGTTTGGTAAGTACGAACACATTTTGGACTATTTTGAACTCGTTAAAGTATGTTAGATAGTTTCTGACCCATCTGTTTGTAGTTCTGGACTAATTCGGACTAGTCAACTAAGGTTTATGGTTGATTTTGGTAAATGTCCTTCTCGAACCCTTGCAATTGCAATTAAGGTAATTATACGCATATTTTTCTTCCAAAATGTTTTCAAATGAGGATCAGGTGAAAGCATTTTGGCATGAGGCATTGAAAGATGTTTCTTTTATGTTTTGATGGTTTATCCTAGAACAGTTTATAATAAGTTGCTTCTGCCGAGTGTGTAAGTTGTAAGAATTTCTAATTGTTACGTTTTATGTCTTTTTATTATAATAGGTGTATTGGAATTACAGACTGTTACACCGGTAAAATGGGTTCTCCAATCAATGAAGAGGCAATCAATCCATTAACAGATGAAATTAAGGATTCTGGTGTAGAAAACTTCAATGATGGTAACAAAGAGATGTCTGGAAAGAGGTCTGAGACACGAGAGCGGAAGAAGAGCAAGTATTTGTCTTTTCCATATATAAACTGGGGACAGAAAGTTATGCCAGCTGAAACAGAAGATATTAGGATTCTTAAAATTTCTGGTGAAGGCGAAGATGAAACCGCAGTTGAGGGCCAGAATGAAACCCCATTGCTAACGAAATGCAGTGGCAAGTTCTGGAAGAAGTGGTACAGGAATATCACCAGTGGGAGTGATGTGGCAGATAATCAAGATTTGATGAGTGCATCACCAGCTGAGTTTCTCTCTGAGCTTCATTTCACTGCTGTAAATTGTCTTTATCCGAACGAAAACAACAACTTTGATGCAGTTGCTCAGTTCTTCTCCAGATTTAGAATTTTGATGTTTCATGATGAATCTGTTAATGGTGGTCAAAACGAGGCAATGGCTGCGGATTTATTTTTTCTTGGGGGAAAGGTGTCGGAGGTTAAGCATCCTTCTTCGGCTGTTAAATCTGGGATCAAGAAAAGAAAAAGTCAGGCAAGTTCTATTACGAAAATGGAAGGGATGAAATCCAAACTAGTCTCTGATGATGCGGATTTGACTGGAAAAGCTGAAACGAGTCCTGCATCAGATGCACAGAAAAAAGGCCCTCTGACTTCTAATGTTAACTCAAAAAAAGATAGAGAAAGCTTGGGGAGAGATTTCGTTGATAATCAAGACTTGATGAGTACATCGTCAGCTGAGTTTCTCTCTCAGCTTCATTTTACTGCTGTAAATTGTCTATATCCAAGCGAAAATAACAAATTTGATACAGTTGCTCAGTTCTTCTCCATATTTAGAATTTTTATGTTTTTGGAGGAAGAAGTGTCAGAGATTAAGCCGCACCCTTCTTCAGCTGCTAAATCTGGGATCAAGAAACCTGGGATCAAGAAACGAAAAAGTCAGGCAAGTTCTATTATGAAAATGGAAGAGATGAAATCCAAACCAGTCTTTGGTGATGTGGATTTGACTGGAAAAGCTGAAACAATTCCTGCAGGAGATGCACAGAAAAAAAGCCCCCTGACTTCCAATGTTAAATCAAAAAAAGATAGAGAAAGCTTGGGGAAAATGAAGACTAAATCCCTTTCTGCCTTGTCAGATGTGAACATAAACCTTTCTTCCTGTAGCTTACTCACAAAAGATTCATCAGAGGTTGGACCCCTCTCACCCAATGGTTTACCAAAGCGAAGGAAGAGAAAGAGCGTTGGATCACATCCCCAGAGTAAACCAGCGACGGACATACCAGATTTAAATGGAAGTGGTACCATAGCTGGCTTGTTGGTGGAAGATCAGCAGGCTGTGAGCCAAGTTGCTTCCCAACAGAAGTCTGAGCCAAAGAAGAGAAGGAAACTTGGAGCTGCTATGAAGCATTCAAAGGCACCTACTGAATTCATAAATGTAAATGTGAATGACAGCAATAAACCTGGTTCGTTTTTCATTGATCTACAGGTCACAGCTTCACAACCACTTGGTGTAATTCCAGAGCAAAATAAAGTGGATTTTTCAGGAGCGCCTAACCGGTCAGTGAAAGATCAGACAATTGGCCAGGATCAGAGCAAATCTGGGGGCAAAAAGCGAAAGAGAAAGGAGAAACCACCCTTGGCGGATCCACAGGTTATCTTATCTTATTTCAATGGAATGGGTACCGACTCTAGTCAAGGGAAAGATTCCCAGTTGACTGACAACCTTCCACAGCAGCCTAAACCTAAAAGGAGGAGGAAAAAGGGTGAAGCTAGTTTGAACCATCCAAATACTTCTGATAGCAGATCATATATTTATAATAGAGTTGAAACTGATGGTGAAGGTTTAGGATCTCTTCTTCTCTTGACTTTCTCTTCAGAAGCTCCCTTGCCTCTGCGGGAGCAAGTCATTACTACGTTTAGCCAGTTTGGATCATTGAAGGAATCAGAGACACAGTTGAAAGATTCCACTGTTGAGATAGTTTTCCTCCGAAGCGCTGATGCTATGGAAGCAGTTCGGAGTTTAAAGAAAAACAGCATTTTTGGCCCAACTCTTTTAAAATATCAGCTCTATCATCTCTCAGCTCCCCCCAGGACATCAGATTCGGACCGGGCTTGCACAGCACTGGCCTATCCAGCTTCTGAGGGCACTCTGAACCCATCAAAGTCTGCTGAATCAGGAAACCAAGCTGGTGATGCACCACCTATAGAGTTTATAAGGAAAAATCTTCAGATGATGACATCAATGCTGGAGAAGTCAGGAGACAATCTCTCCCCGGACATGAGAGCCAAATTGGAGTGCGATATTGAAGGCCTCCTCAAGAAGGTGAGTTCCATGGCGGCGGGGCCTTCTTCAACGTAACGGAACCATTGTGAATTTGTCTTTGATCAGGTTCTATCAACCCCCTCGTTAGTCTTGTTGATGTATTGTAGGTGTAATTTATGTATTCGAGGAACACATATTGTAGGTGGAGCTTCTCGTTTTTATTAGTACTCTTAGTTTTCCCCTTTTCTCTTTGGTTACAGAATCGTGTAAGCAATGTGGAGCCTTTTGTATTCCATGAGATGAATTTGGCGGCGACCACCTTTATTCTCATACTTTTTACAGTCTTATTCCCTCCGTGTAGGCAAGAAAGTCAGCCTTGGATTTAAGTTGTAACTGTGCGCTTATCTCACATTCCATTGTAAGCTCGCACACAAGCTAAGTATGCTTTTGAGATCAAATTCCATAGTTCAAGAAATCCATGTGAAACTACTCCAATATTTTCAGTGCAACTTGAATCAGACAACGTTTTGTACGGATAGGAATGATTTCTGGTTTTGTTAAGCCAACGCCTTAGCATCATCCCTCTAATAACACAGCTTGCCATTTTTGTAGGTTTCACTTTCACTTATCTGAACCATCACATCTCTCTAAAACAACCCCACTCCAAGCCCAACTCTCTTACGTTTCTTCTTAAAAATTGCCTGGAAGTAGCAAGATGGTCTTTTGCAATGAGCGAATAATCTAAGAACATGGTTTTTGGGTCCCAAATATCACTTTTGAAATTGGCTACTCTTAGAGTAAAGATCGGCTAGAGTTTTGAATGGAATTGGGACTGGAAGTATCATATAAGTAGATTTCCTCGCCTAACCAATTTCTACAAGGTTCATTGGTATTGTGATGGGTTTGCTACTTTTTGTTCCACTCATAAAAGCTTCAAAATTACTATTAAGTGTAGTTTTAAAAACAAATATGTTGAACTTTTGAAAGAACAAGAGTGAAATTGTTTCGAGTGGAGGTGAAAATGAGATCGAATTTTTACACAAGGCCTAGAGAAGGAGAAACATAGGACAGGAATTTCACATGAGCATTTTCACAAACAGGTTACAGACAAAATGAGAGTGGGAATGGGATTAATAATAATAATGCGATGATGGAATGAACAGAATTCAGGGTGACAAATGAAAGCAAAGAGGTGGAAATAGGAATCCACAAACCAATATGTTTTGGTTTACAGAGTCGAAAGCTTTCAGATTGTACATCACCGCAGACGACTAGTATGTACTATCTAGCCGACATGTCGGACTGCATGAATATGAACAGTGAATTCCACACATTGCTCTCTTGTGTCGCCACCTACCATTGCCATTCAACCTTCGTGGCTTCCAACCAATCCAACGTCCCTTCTCTTTCTTCATTCCTTACTCCACTACCATCTAAGCTCGATGCTTTGATCCGACCATAATATTCCAATCTTATGTCTCGACTAAATTCGAAGTCGAATTATTATACTTACTTGTCAACCAAGTTAATGGCATAAGTGTGTCTTATCCATCGGTTTGAATCTTTAGTCCACCTCTTATTAGGAAAGAATAAAAATACTAAACTCAATTTTGGTAGTTAACTTTGTTTAATAACAATTAAATTTTTTAAAAGTTAAATTTGTAAACACCACTTTCATCTACTTTCTTTTATTATTATACTTTTTACCACTCTTTTTAAATGGCAAGTTTTGAAAACCAAGAGAAAAAAAGTTCTTTTGTTTTTAGAATTTTGTTAATAATTTAAATTTTTCCAAAGATGAAAAACATGGTAAAAAGATTAGAAGAGAATCAACTAACTTTTTTTTAGAAAAAGAAAAATTAAAGGGACGTTTTGGGCAAGGACTATCTACTATGATAACCACCTCTTGTTACAATAAATACTATTTTATAGTCCCCAACTAACTATAGTCAATACTATTTCAAAATTCTCTTTTGCAACAATATTTATTATTTTACATTTATCATTTTTTTTAAATTTTTTGGTATAATATTTACTATTTTCTTTTCAAACTAAAATAGTTTACACTCAATACATACTATTTTAATCCGAACTAAAATATTTTACGTTCCAAACACAAACTATTATAACTTAATTATAATAAGCAACTCTTTCCACCAAAAATCCCTTAAATGTTTATAAAAAAAGTTTAAAGAATAAAATACATATTTGCAACTTATCAAATCTCTTTTCTCTATGAACTCGGGGCAAAAAAAAAAAAAAAACTCGTCGATTACAATACTATATTTACTGCACTATTGAACTTACAAACTCAAAACGTGTATGTAAGATATTTCATATAAAACTAACGTTTGCACAAAATCTATGATAGGGAACTAACATAAACATAACTCAAATGATATAAATTTAGTACTATCATCTATGAGATTAGAGGTTTGATCCTCCATTTTACGTTTCTTTTTCTTAAAAAAAAATCTACTTTTGAGGTACTAATTAAAGAGATGGAATAAAGACAAGGTAGAAAATTCTAGAATTGAAATTTACTCCCAAAAGAAAAAAAATCTAGAATTGATAAATTAAAACTTAAGGCTCCATTTAGTAATCATTTTGTATTTTTGTCTTTTAAGATTAAGCTTATGGACACTGTTTTCACCTTCAAATTTCTTAATTTATTATCTACTTTTCATCAATGGTTTAAAAAACTAGACTAAAATTTGAGAATTAAAATAGTAGCTTTAAAAAAGTTTCTGTTTTTGAAATTTGGCTAAGAATTCAACCATTGTACTTAAAAGATGAGATCATTGTTAGAAATGTAAATAAAATAAATTTAATTTTAAAAAACAAAAACAAAAAATCAAATAATTAGCAAATAGATCTAAAAGAATTAAATTATAGTTTTTCTTATTCAAGAAATAAAGTAGTGTACTGGAATTATGTTGGTAGAATAAACCTCTTTTGATACCAAAGAAAGAAAGGAAAAAAAAAAGATTATAACTCTTTTTAATCATTTCCCCCACATTTATTTTCCCTAAATACAAACTTCACTATATTTACTGCCTCCATTATTCTCCACTCATCCAAAATTCAAAATACAAGACACCCATTACAAAATCTATTATTATTATTATTATTATTATTTCTTTTTGCATATCCCTTTTAATATTTTTCACAAAAGTTATCTTTTTTTTTTCTTCTTCTCAATTTTAATTTTGTCTAGAGAACAATAAGAGAAGTTGTAAATTAAGATTTGTTTGAAAGATAAAAACAGCTTTCTAGCTTTTGAAATAAAACTTCTTCAAAAACATATTATTGGTAAACTAGTACTAATTTTTCAAAAGTCTTTTTCTCTTAATTTATTCCTATATTCTTACAAGCAAATGTCTCCCATTTTACAGCCAAAAGACATGCATGAAGCTTTCTATACAATGTACGAATATTTGATGCATGTGCTTTTTTTTGTTCTTTTTTCTATGAGCTCAATGTAAAATTTGAACATTTAACTTCTTGATCGAGAGTCTACGTTTTAATAAATGTGCTTCACGAATTTAGTTATCATACATCAATAATCAAACATAACTTACTAATTAATTAACAACCACTTGAGAGAGAGAAAAGAAAAGAAAAAACAAGTCTTTTTTTTTTATACTACAAAAGCACTCCCTAGAATACAACAAAATCCTAATAGAGAGCCTTGGATTTGTAGACACAATCCCAAAACCACACTCCAAATTAGAGAGATTTAAATTAAACAAAAATCAGACATTTTTTTTTTCTTTTTAAGAAACTGATAAAAAGAAAAAAAAAGGCACTAATTATGATAGACCCCTATCAATCTCAAGTTGTTTGATACCATTTGATGATTTTGAGTGCTATTTTCCCCTTCAATTTTACACCAATGGGTTGGTTGTTGATGGTCCATATCCATTCATCATCCCATTCCAAGAAGACCCAATTCCATTAATATATCCATAAGATTCAACTTTATCTGAACATCCTTGATCTTGCCATTCCAAAGCCAAAAGCTTTGTATTTGGTTTCACATCCATTCCATTTGGATCTTCATTTGTTTGATGTTGATCATAAGGAATCATCATTTGATTGATATTCCCATCAAGTGACAGTCCATAAGGAGAGCAAATTCCATGGAAATTTGTTGCAGCAGCTGTGATATGATGATGATCTCCATTAAGCCCTCCAATCATAGCTAAATGATCTGGGTTTGTAGAGTAATGACCATTATTCCCAACAATGGCTTCCATTTTAGTGTCCATGAAATCAATGGGTCTAGTTTGATGATGATGATGATGATGAGTTTCAAGCATTCCAATGGTGAAATTTGGAGAGTTTCCAATGAGAGGATTGAAATGAGGGAACTGAACTTGATCTGGAAATGAGAGATGAAGATCAGTGGGATTATGAATGTGAAGTGAAGAAGAAGAAGAAGAAGAAGGGCCATGAAGAAGATGATGATTTTGAGAAATGGGTTGTTGAATTTGTGGTTGTTGTTGTTGTTGATCATTGGATTTTTTAGTAGTGGAGACCTTTTTGTTCTTTCTACAGCCACCACCAACAGGAATGTTTCTAAGAGTTCCTCCTTTAGTCCAATACCTTCTACAAGTTTTGCAAAAGTAACGAGGCTGAGAAAGGCTATAATTGTTGTAATAGCAAAATTTGGTGTGAGTTGAATCACATCTTGGACATTTCAGAGCTTGATCATGTTGTGGCCTTAATCTTCTCTCTGTTAATGGCCTTGAAC
This sequence comes from Benincasa hispida, assembly GCF_009727055.1. Taxonomy (NCBI): domain Eukaryota; kingdom Viridiplantae; phylum Streptophyta; class Magnoliopsida; order Cucurbitales; family Cucurbitaceae; genus Benincasa; species Benincasa hispida. The sequence goes on along the minus strand of NC_052356.1, from coordinate 46,087,273 downwards.
ATGAAAGCATATCTCCTGATAATGAAGAAGAATCCATCCCAGACTCTTCGTTAATCGTACCCTAAGACGAAATGAACAAAATAACCGTGTAAAATGACAAGAAATAACATTGCAGGGTTTGAATACAAAACTTCCTTAACCACTAGCTTTGTGTTAAATCACATATTGACTCAAAAATTTGAACCGATAAATGAAGATAAATTTAATATTATATCATAAACAAAAACAGGAACACAAGGTTTCACACACAAACACAAACATTGTACATTTGCTCTGTTTTCCTCTGTTTTTTAAGTGAAGCTATGAGGGTAGAGTAATTGACATTGTTCCTCATTCATGGGAATTGTTAGATATACGTGTAGTCAATTAGAACCTTTTGAACCACCTGTTTTGATATCATATTAAATAACGAATTGATCAAAAAACTTAAGTTGATAGATGAAGGTAAATTTAATATTATATCATAAGAGAAGAGGAAGAAAAAGTTCCACACACAAACACAAAATATTGTACATTTGCTCTGTTTTTGATAATTGAAGCTATGAGTGTAGAGTTAATAACATTGGTTGTTCCTCATGGGTATGTTTATTATAGATATATACCTGTAGCCAATCAGAAGAGTCCATGCAGACTTGAAGAGAAGTAAGACCCATAATGATGAAATGAGGAAGAAGGAAGCAAAGAGAGAAAGAGAAAAGAAAAGAAGTTTTCACTTCACAGTTACTCCATTAATGGTGTATTTGAGTTGCTCTACTTATAAAATGGCAAAGAGATAAGGAGAGAGAGAGAGAAGGGATTTAGAGAGAATGGGAAGTGAATAAGAAGGAAGGAGAAAAGGGTATATTTGAAGAGATGGAAGAGAGGGAGAGAAGGGGATGTTTGATGTTATTGGCTTAAACAATCGTCGGTGGCAAAGAAACATTTTAGTGGGGTCCGAACTTTAGGAGGGTACCCCACAAGGAAGACTAAAAACAAATCCAAGGTGGCAAAATGGAGGGCTGAGATTTGATGAGGTTTAAGATGAGGGTGATGTGTAAGTAAGTAAGGGAAGTAGTTGGAAGTGGTAGAGAGTAGAGAGTAGAGAGTGTAGAGAGTGTAGAGAGTGTAGAGAGTGGAGTTTAGTGTGAGAATTTTTGGGTCCTCGTTAAAGAAAGCATCCTCAAAGAGCACTCCACTTGAGGGCCCAAAAATGTGTGGGACCCACCTCTCCTCCCCCTCCTACAAGCAAAGGATAGATTCTCTCCCAACAAAATAAATAAATAAATAAATCAACATAATCCATGTCACGTGCCTCCTAATCTCATGACACTAATTCATTCCTTCCATCCCCCAAATCTTGCTTTAACACCATTCTTCTAGGTTCCTTCTTTTTTGTTGTTAGTTTTGTTTTATATGTATATGTGGGTATGTCTATATTCCTTTTTTCTTTTTGTTGAGGGTTAGTTCGAGTACGTCTCAAAGTTTATGGACGGGTCCAAGTCTAACGAAAATTGGGAGGTAACATAGGAAAACGTGCATATCAAAAGACAAAGATCAGAGCCTCGAGTTTTGAACCGACTAGCTGAGCTAATTAAGTTGAGCTTGGGAGGTGATACGAGAAAATGTGCATCTCAAAGGACAAAGATTAGAGCATTGGGTTTTAAATCAACCAGCTGAACTAACTAAGTTGAGTTTGGGAGGTGACATAAGAAAACGTGCATCTCAAAAGACAAAGATCAGAACCTTGGGTTTTGAACCGACCAACTGAGCTAACCAAGTTGAGCTTGACTTAGTAGGCTCGAGTGTTGTGATTATTCTGACATTGCCCAAATTACACATATCCACAAGTGAGTGTCAAAGGAATGACATTATAAATAGCCACATTTGATGATCCCAAAAGAGAAGAGTAAATAACCTTCAAAGGAGAACATTAACTTAGGTATCGAAGTGTGGTAGGCTCGACAGTACACTATTTCGAAGAACTCTCAAGGCGAGAGACTAACCAAGAGAAGCAAGCTGACAAATAAACCCATGAAAGGCTTGCAACGATGATAAACGCGTGCGAGTTTTGCGTGTCAACACTTTTTATGACACAAGTTTTTCAAAAACCTTCTAAAATCACCTTTAGAATGAAGCACAAATGGATAATTGACAACACACTAACATCATAGATAATTAAGTATTGCATTAAGATAAAAAAAACCAGTAACATTTTTGTAAAGTGAATTAAGTTTGACTTAATGGGAAATAGAGGAGATGCAAAGTGTGATTTTGGGGTCTTTTGATGGATCCAATCAAAGAAGAGATGAAAAATGGAGAGAAAACATATAAGATATATAGAAATGTGTAAAGGGAGAAAGAGAAAGAGAAAGAGAAAGAAAGAGGAGAAAATGAAGAGCATGTGAGAATATAATAGCTTGAGTAACACACTTAGATTGAATAGTGAGAAGAAAAGAAAATTTAGTGTTAGAGAAATGAGAATAGAGAGAAGAGAAAGTCACTATCAAACTTAAAAAAAAACAAAAGTAGAGTCTGCGCCCCCACGTTGGTTCCCTATCTTATACTCAATTCACATTTTTTTCTACTCTTTCTTTTCCTTTTTCCTTCTTCTTAATGTCTCACTCTCGTATATCTAATTGCTACATATATATACACCTAGTTTAGTAGATAACATATATTTATGTCTTTTGAGAGGTTTAATCTTCAAATTATTATCATGTAATGTGGAAATTTAAAATAATTTAGATTTCCTTTGGTAACCATTTCATTTTTTTATAAAAAAATTGAGCTTATTTTCTTATCATGATTTGTATCTTTCTTAATTATAATGATCGAATTCTTAGCAAAATTCCAAAAACAAAAATGAATTTTTAAACGCTACTTTTTTTAGTTTTCAAAATTCGGCTTGGTTTTTTAAATCATTGGTAACTGTAGATAACAAAAGAAAAAAATTGGAGGTGAAAATAGTGTCCATAGGTTTAATTTTCAAAAACAAAAACAAAAAATCAAATGGTTATATATATATATATATATTCATTCTTCGTTCCCTAAGAATTATTCCAGTTACAAAACTCAATTAAAATTTAAAAATACTGTTATCAATAATTAATATCTTATTTGATAACTATGTGATTGTTTTTATTTACTTTTTAGAATTTTACTATAAATTCAATTATCTCTTTAAGAGGAAATAAACCTAAATTGTAGAGACGAAACAATTATTAAATAGAAACTAAAGTTTTGTGTATCACCCAGTCTTAAATTTTAAAAATTTTGTATAAAATTAATGTTGAGATAATATTATATGTCGTAGTTGGCAGTGGCACATCATGATTCAAAATCACTAGGATCCAACTTTTTTTTTTATTTTTTTTTATTTTTTTTTTTCCATTTTCTGTCAAATTTAAAATAAAATAAGTTAAAAATATTCAAAATCTTGAGTTTCAAGCAACCTCCAAGATGCTGGCATCTTTGATCTTCTCTTTAGTTATGAACTTTAATTTGCATTTTTAATCCCCTCCCTTTCTTTCTTTTCAATTTTCGTGCCCTTTTGCTTCTCAATTTTAAAAACTCCATCATTTTTTTTTTCAATTTTTTCTTTTTTTTAAAAAACCCACAAATCAAAAAACCAAAAGCAAAGAAAGCTTCCGAAAGGCCAATAAATAATCGACGCATTCAAAAGTTCATTTTTTTACCCTTAAAAAATTTGATTTGTAAAATGTTTTATTTTGTGGTTTTTTATTTTTCTTAATCTTTTCTTAAAAAAAAAAAAAAAAAGAGAGAAAAATCTCAACGTTTTCACTCCGTCGCCGGCGGTGCCGGCGGTAACTATACAAAGGCTTTCGCTTTTGGTCCACACTGTTAATCATGATTAAATTTAATAATTTAAAAAGACATTATAATTTGAAGAAAAAAGGGATTAAAGGATGTTAGATCAAACGGTGTAGATTTCATCATGAAGAAGATTGATTTGCAAAGATGGTCCTGATTTTTATGTCATTTTGGTCAAACTTTGCAACCTCGTTATGGCTGCAGTCAACGTGGCTTTATTTTTCCACCCATAATAAGGATTGTTCCCCATTATTCCTTAATATATTACATACCCAATATATATATATATATAATTTATACTTCTAAACTTTCAATGTTATATAAAAAAAATATACAACATAATTCTTTTTTAATAATAAAATATAGAGAAAAACGTGACATAAAAAAACATTCATATCAATTAAATGTGATAACTATTCACTGATTCTAATAATTTTAATTGATATAATTATTATTTAAAAGTTTTGAGCACTATAAGTTCAAAATTTATGAATTTACATTGATATTTTTCATGGTAGATAGACTAAATTTTCAACCAATGCTTTTTGCCGCTATTATTTTTATGTTAAGACAATTTTTCATATCTCTAGATCTAAATTGTTCAATTCTATTTTAAATTAACTAGAAAAACTTTAAATAAATGAGATGTTGATATATCAAATATTTTTTTCTTATTTATAATCAATGTCATATTCTGTTGACATGTGTATAGTTCATGATTAAAGGCATTGCTACTTTCTTTAAGAGGTCATATCTCTAAATTTTACCTTCTCACATGTGATATAATGTTACCCTAAAGATAAAAGAAAAACCGATTTGATACTATATTCTTATATCTAATGAATTATATTATTTGTTTTCGAATTGTTCTCCCATGAGATTATGGTTGATAAAAACATCGATGAAAAGCTCCCACTCTCCCCCCTCGCAAATTGAATTGTTATACTTTAAACTCTATTATGAATGTGTTATATTTTGATGAAGATATCATCTTTATTATGAAATCTAAGATCTTTTCCACTTTCAAATAGTACATTATACGATCAGATGTTCTCTCATCAATAACAAAAATTACATTGTTTACAAATAAACAACGACAATCATATAGCATTCAATGAGTTGAATCAAAAGGTCTTCAATCGACAAAAAAACAAGATGTGGCACAATATCATCTAATATACTTAATTATTACCCTATTAAATCAAATCGCACACAAAACATACGACGAAATTGAAAAGACGAAAAGATGTTGGGAGAATTTGGTTTGGAAGTCGCAAAAACAAAGATTGTTGTTGACGTAGTTGTTGTTGGGGTGATAGAGAAATGTGGTGCATGAAGTCAAAAAGGGGTTGGTGAATTGAATTGGTATATTGTTAGAAGTAAAGAGAAAAAGAAAGGGGGAAATAAGAGAGATTAATGAAATAAAAAATGGGATTGAAATAGAAATATAGAATATAAGGAAAGGGCAAAAGAAATAATGGGGCCAAGTAGGATGGGGCGCGCGACACAAGCAAACCTACACAGCGGCGCAGAAGGAAGAAGAAGTCCTTACGAAAATCTTGGGGGGGTCGGTGGACAACCAATGTTTCCTAATTCTTCCTCTTGCTTTATTTTTAACTCCTCTTCCAATTCTTCTTTCTTTCCTCCCTATTGCTTTATATCCTTTCATTTTTAGTTGTTTGATTTTGAGTGCAATGAAGAATGAGAATAAAGATATGATTTTGGAAAAATCAGTTCAACTTTATTTGAATCTTATGCTTGTGTTTGGAGTGACCGTTTGAATTGAAGTGAGTTTTGTAGGTGTAAAACTGATCATGTTTGTCTTCTAGATTTGTTGAACTTACCTCTGTAAAACTTACTCTCTTAACTTCCTTGTCGAGGATTTCTCCGGATAAGGCCCGAGGGAATTCATAGGCAACATTGAGGAATGTGAGTTTCGAGTTCACTAACCGAGCTAAATGAATTATACTAATCAGGAAATAACTTAATCAAGCTCGACCCTGGCACTCTGTAACCTTGAGGGCCACAATTCTTTTGACATTGTTGGTGTTACATATTACCAAAGGCAAGTGTGATATGTCCAAATGGGAGAAGAATAAGTATACTTCAAATGAGAACTCTAACTCTCCATGTACTAATTTAAGTATCGGAGTGTAGTCAACTCGACACCATACGAGTGTGAGTACTCTCATGCAGGTTAACTCATGAGATGAGACTAGATCAAAAGAGGGCCAGCAAAGAGCGCATGAGGCCTTCAACATGCATGCAAGTTTCTCGCATCAACATCCCTAAACTTTCTACTTAAATGCTCAAATTTAACATTTCCAAGGTTAAAATGTTGAATCTACATCCAAACGTTCTCTATTAGTTTTTTCGTTTTTTTTTTTTTTTTTGACAACTATATGATATGTAGGTAGCGGTGCACAAGACAACTATCCAACGAACTGAGTCCATGGATTTTGTTTAAATGTATTGAAATAAAAATATATATTAAAAAAGGGAAAAAAAACCCATATTTTTATAGGGCTAATAAGAGAAATAACATTTTTCAAACTTTCATTTTGGAAAATAGCAAGATATATTCAAGTAAGGAAAAATAACAAAACGAATTTGAATTTAATTAATTAATAATTATTAAATTCCAAAAATACCCCAAATAGTACCTAAAATTAATTTATTTCAAAAATACCTATTTTTTAGAATCATAACTATTGGGATTATATCCTAAATTTTGTAGTCTCTAAATTTATAAACAAATTATTGAATAAATAAATTATTATTTATTTTCAAATAAATAAAGTGTTATTTATTATTTACATAACTCAAAACAAATAAACTAAGGTCAGTTATAAATTAAAGTTATTTAATGTAATTTGGACAGTATGTAACTGACATATAAGTGGATTATATTCAAATAGTAATCTAAAAGGTCCCTAATATATGGATAAGGTTGGATGTCTTATCCTAGTAACACTATGGATACGACCCACCTATAAGTGTTACAAACGATTTGATCCAAATCATTAATGTGCTTTCATGTGAGTGAGAGTATCCTATACAATGAGATTATATAAGACCGGACCACGAAATATATAGTCTTTCTTTGTAACACCGTTAACTGAAGACATTAATATTTCACATGATGACCATTTAACTCAATCTGAATCCTGAATGAGTTACTGGCTCTTGCTCATGAGATTGTTCTTTGATTTGTATGGGTGAAACTGACCCTAGTTGCCAACTTAATATGCCTAATATTTTAGGGATGATCATACTGAGTGAGGAGCTGGGAACATAGCTTTACAAGATGAAATTTACTCATTCTATATTTAGGATAAGTAAATAAGTTGTTTCGAGTGCTAATTTCAAGATTTGAACAATGAGACTTTATCCTCTCGCTAGCCCGAGAAGGACTCTGTTTATGGTAAGACCATAAACAGATTGTTGGATTAGTGATACTTAAGAAGCAAAATGTAATTATAGGGGTAAAACGATAATTTGATCCAACTACAGTTATAAACAACTTATGAAGAATTAACTTTATGTGAAATGGTTAAAATCAATGGACACAAAAATATTCTGTGAAGATTACAGTTGTGGGTCTTTAGTGGAGTAACCCACAGTTAATGAAAGTTGATTAATGTAATTAAAGAGTTTAATTAATTAATCTTGAATCATTGGAACTTCTAATTCGTAGGTCCATTAGATCCTCCTACTAGCTCATTAAGAATAAACCAGAATTTGAATTGTTCAAATGAAAGTAAAGAATGTAAATTAATTGTATAAGATACAATTATATGTATATAGATACATTATATTATAAAGTTAATTTTGAATAGGATTCAAAACTATAAACTGTGTAATATGAGAGATTTAATTTATTTGAATCAGACTCGAATAATAATTATGTGAATGAGACTCATATTAAAACTGTAAGTTTAAAATTAATATAAATAAAATTCATATTAAAACTTTAGGTTATGAGAGAGATGAATTTGAATATGATTCAAATAAAATTTTATTTAAATATGAGACATTTTAATTTAATTAAATAATTAAGTTATTTTAATCAAATTAAATTAGATTTAATTTAATTTTAAATATTTAAATAAAAAATCTTGTTAACTTCCTATTGTAGGAAGTAATGGAGGGATGGAGTGGGGAGTTAGGGTAACTCCTCTCTCTCTTTCACATTTAAGTTGTTTTTATTCGTTAAAAACGTACGTTTTTTTAAGTTCACTCTGCAAAAGATATCTCTCTAACAACCTAAGAAAAAAAAAAGGTTTTCTCTGTATTTTTCATTCCCTCTTCCAACTTGCATTCTTGCCTGAGACATGACGGGGAAGACAATTTTGGTGGTGTTCAAGTTGTTGAGTAATAATGCGTGGAAAGTCTTGGAGAAAATCAAAAAATAGTTCTTCAAATATTAACCTCTATATTTTCTTTTAGTTTTTTTTTTTTTTAAACTTTTCTCCCAAATTCAGAGAAAACAACGATAAAAACCTTTATGGGATTCAATCATTTCAATAATAACCTAGATTTCATTGGTATTTAAAATATATTTTATTTTTAAAAAACAAGATTTGATTCAATCTTCTAAAAAAACTAAGATATGATTCAACCTCCTAAAAAAAACTAAAATGTGATCTAAACATTTAAAATAATTGGAACACCTAACAACATCAAAAAACAATGAATTATAGTGTAATTACAGTGTAAATATTAAGGATTTTGTTTTTCCTCTTTCATGTCTAACATTTAACTCTACAACACAACAAAAGTTGGTGAAAAGGTGAGATCTTTTACACCACAATAAAAGTCGAAGAGAGTGATGGTTATGAGAGAGAAAGAAGAGGAAAAGAAACTTACTTACCCGGCATGGAGGTGAAATTAGAGACAAAGATTAGAAGATATTGGATTTTAAAATCAAAACAAGATTAAAAAAATCAACTAAATAAAACAAAAAATGAAACAAGATGAAGATATGAGATTCCTAAAAAGAGGTGAGATTCGATTTGTAGATGAAGATGCGTGATTTTAAAAGATTTTTATATTCAAGACAACATTGAGATTGCTTCAAATCTTTAAATATTAATATTTAATTACATTAAAATTAAATATATCGGTATTTTAGGATAAAAGAAAGTCATTATCAGGTACAAATGAGTTTTTTTGGGGTAAAATTCTAAAATTCTTTTAACCAAATTCACAAATTCAACATAAAAGATGTTATGCACTTCAATTTTCTATTTTTAAATAGACATTTATTACACTGTAGTCAATTACATTGTAATTTTAATATGTTGTTAAAAGAAAAATGGTGAAAGTAGCAATAATGACTACACTAAATTGATGATAATTAAAAAAAATATTTATTTATTAATTATTTCTCTTCCTCTCCATCTTCAACAAAATAGTTAAGTTTCATAGACTTCATCTCTGAAAGTTGAAGTCCCGACCACCATTTTGTTGGCTCCGATTTTCAACCTCACCGTCCAAGCTCAGCCCACGTCCGAGCTTCAACGTTTGAAATTAAGTCACCTCGTAATGGTGACCATTCTCCTACTTCTCTTCATTTTCTTCACCATCCTCTTTTTCTCAGTTTATATTCACCACTTTTTAGAGTTAAACGTCGCCTCGGACGCCGTCCTTCGGTCCATCGGCCGAGCGACCACCTCATACTTCATTCTCAACTTCTCCATCTTCCCTGATTTATTAAGCCTACAAAGAGGACTTCAGTTTCGATTTCATAGGGTTGCAGCATCATGGGTTTAAGAGGAGGGTTACAACGTTGTGGAAGTTTGCGATGATAGCTCCGAATTTCAGAGGAGGAAGGTTGCGGTGTTGGCTTTCGATGGTCAAAGAAGGAAGGTTGTTGTGTTGGATTCAACTTCCAGAGGTGAAAGGTTACGACTTCCATTGACAGGGACGACTAGGTTGCAGCGTTGGTTCGGATTCTCGAAGGTAAGGGGAAATTAATTTTTATTTTTAGATAAAAAAAATGAGTAAAGTAAGATTTGTTATAATTCAAAACAAAGAGATTTGGACTAATTTGAGATTTGATATAAAGTGAGATTTTTTTTAAAAAAAATTGATCCTATCTCAATATTCAAATAAATAGGGGAGATTTTATAGGCTTAATATAGGAAGGCCAAAATATAATTATAGTTTAATAAAGATATCATTGAAGGCATTTTAGGATTAGCGAAAAAACTGTCTCATATGCAAGAGAGGCATTTTGCTATAATTCAAAATAATTTCTTGTTTTGCTATTTTTTCAAATGAGAGTGAAACTAATGCTATAGAAGGAAATTTTCCCTCTCTTTTTATATCCATTACATAGGCCCAAGATCCTTCAACTCATTTCACTCGCATTAGTAGCCCATTGTAATACTTGTTTTCATGAGGGATTGTCACAAGTTGCTAAATAAAGTAACCTAAATGAAAAAATGTCTAAAAATCGAGACAATGTGTAAAAAATCAAGTGATCTTTTTATACCCATTACCAAATTAATGTATGTTTGGGATTGATTCTAAAATAGTTAAAATCACTTTTTGTCATTTCCAGAATCGTAAGAAAATATTTTTAATCATTCAAAATCAATTTTAATAATACGAAATATGCGATTAAAAGTGTAAAATTGAACATTAAATTTATTATGGTGATTAAAGATATGTTCCAAAAGTGATTTTATACCTGACACAAATGATTTTAACAATTTTAAAATCATTTGGTGAAAAAAAAACAACTTTTTTTGGAGATTAGACATTGGTTTGGTTCTCCGTCCATCAAAATTGAGATTATCGATCCAGGTATTGGTTCTACTTCTACCAAAAAAAAATAAGGAGATCGAATCAATGTTCACGATAAGATGTAGAGCTAGAAAGTTGTGATTAGTAGAGGTGCACGAAAGCTTTTCAAACCAAGAAATATTATAATTTTTTAAAAAAATTATATTATGAGCCTTTAAAACTCCAAATATATATATATATATATATATAAAAGAAGAATAGCAAAATAAACCGTTTCATTTTAAAAAATAACAGAGAGAGATTTTGAGACCGAAAGACTGGAAAATTGATTTTCAAAATTATTAATTATGAATTATCAATTTACAAAAATACAAGGATGTAGAAAATCTAAATTTCAAACCATAACAAACAAGTTTTTATTACTTAAAATATCAATTAATTTTTTAATTCTATGACTATTTAAAAAAAATCTAAAATTCAAATCAGAGTGGTTATGATTCTGTTCTAAAATAATTAAAAAAAAATCTATTGACAATTGAAAAACACAATAATCTCAAGCTCCGAGAAAAATTTGTAAAACTCATAAACGAATACTTTGCATTCAAAATAATCGTTCCCACAAATACACCATACTAAAAAATACATTGCATAAGAAATTGGACAACCACTTTCAATATGCAACCATTAATACTTTGTATTTGTACTCGATTTTAACACGATGAACCACAAATACACAAAATATCAACATAAATGACATACAATGTATTGAAAGGTTACTACGAAAAAAATAACTAATGAGATGATATTATGAAATACTAAGTATATATATATATATATATATATATATATATATATGTATTTAAAAAAAAGTTGAACAAAGTAAACAGTAAACTGAATTTGTGAGTATAAAAATGTATGAATAGCCAAACACAAGTTAAAATCATCTTTTGGTGACAAATCATTCTCAACTAAAATTAGGAGCCAAAATAGGAAGATGTTGAAACTCATAGAGAAGGATAACATGAAGCGATTCAGACCTTGAATTGAAGTACTCAAACACTCGCTCTTGTATCTCCCCATGTTTTCCACTCATAAACCCTCGACCTCCATTTTCGCCTTAGACGTCCTCACGCCGTTACAATCTCCATCTTATACGAACCGTCTCTAGGAAGGGGAATCGGAGTCAGGTGTAAGGGCAACCGCTCGATTCGCCAGGACGCCGCCTGAGATACCTCCTCCGCCATCCAATTCATCTCTCCGACGACGATTGTAGACTCGTACAGAAAAGAGATAAAGCTACCTATCGAGAACGGTTCCACAATCGCAAGCTTGTCGTTCACCTATTCATAATCCTAGATTTGAAACTTAAAATAGTATTTAGATAATAGATTTGCAAGTAAATTTGGTAGAAAAGATAAAAACAAAGAACATATTAGATTTTTCTAAAATAATTATATTTGATTACGGTATAAGGGATGAAAATTAGGGGAAAAAAAAATTATAGAACCTTTTTTTTTTTAGATTTAAATAGAATACGGTTACACTGTACATTGGATCCTCCGGAGAGCAGTATAAGGTTATTGAAATATAGGAACATGTGCAGAGGAGGGCGTTTGTCATAATTCTTATTAATTTCTGATTTTGACAATCATCCAAATAAAACCTAATATTTTGCTATATTCTCCAATTACCCAAGAAAATAAGTTTCGAAGGCCTGAAGAAGTTGAGTTCTACTGGAGGGCCCAATTTGGCTGAAACGGGTTATGGGCCCTTTTTCTGATTTGTTGAGGTAAAAGGGCTATTGAACAATATTGAACTATGAAATTGAAACCCATATTAAAGAATATAGAATTTGGGGTTCTCAAAAAAAAAAAAAAAAAAAAAAACCCACTTAAATATTTTTAAAATTGGTCAATTTCAGCAATCATTTTTTTCTTTTGCAAAATCTTGCAGCAATCATGTTAATATGTCTATTTCCAAAATTTGAAGACACATACAAGGAAGTGTTCGAGGTAAGGAGTTGGGATGTAAATTATTTTAGTTGAGAAGGAAATAGTAAACATTGTAACAATAATAAATACTGTAGTAAATGAGAGTTTTGAAATAATGTTGGTGGTAGCTAATTGAGAAATACAAAATAGTATTTACTGTAGCAAGAGGTGTTTATTATAATCTTAGGATAATTCTTGTCTCAAAAATCGATCGAGCTCGATTTTGCACCTTTGTAAAATTGACCTTCGGTAAATGACCAACAACTGGTTTGGTCAATCAATTAGCATATTCATCTACTTCAAAATTAAGTAAAATTGACCATTAAAAACCCAGTAGATCGATGAAGGGCGTCAATTTAAACCCAAAACTGATATTGATCAATAGAGGCTTTTCCTCTACTCATGTTCACAAAAATTAGCACCATTTTCTTTACATTTATGCAAAATACAATTACTTTTTAATGACAAATATGAAATATATTGATCTCCTTATAGTCAGATTTCATGTAATAACATAAAAGTATAACTGTAAGTAACCACTGGATGTGCATTTCTTCCAAAGATATTTTTGGTAATTATTTGAAGTTATTTATACAAATTTTTACATTTTATTAACCATTTCTATTTTTTTTTTTAGTACAACAAGGATAAGAGACGGAACCTTTGATCTCTAGATTAGAAGATGATGCTAATTATCATTCAACTAAGCTTATTTTTTCAACCGTTTTCTACTTTATTTGTATGTTTAATTCTACCTAAAGATATATGTCATCTTTATATGAATAATGTTGATACACACTATACGTTATGCACGATGCAACTAAAACAATGCTTTTTAAAGTTGAAAAGATATTCGAATTTATAATCTCTCAAAAACTTTTTGATTTAAAACAACCCATTTGACAAATCAATAGTTGGAAAAAAAAGTAATATTCATTTTCTTAGTTACGAAGTCCTCTATATAGAATATCATAGGGAGGTTAAAAAAAGAAAAAGAAAAAAAAAGGATTTCAATTGAATAATTTAAAAGGTATGCATAAAACAATCTTTTGAAGACGAGCTTTATCTTTTTATAGATTATAATCTCATATTTTAGCTAACAAAGAATAAATCTAATTAATCAACCATAACATATATCCTAAAAGAAAAAGAACTTTACACCACTAACAGACGTGCTAACAATCAATAAAACTTCATCACGTCGATCAAAATTGAGCTAAAGATTAGGTAGTTTATATTTTACCTTTTTTATTTTATATAATTCAAGGTTTTTATTAAATAAGTAAAGTTGGTTGTTTATTAGTCAGCAAAATATTTATTAAGAAAATTTAATACACTATATTTTTGATGCATTATTTTTCTTGTCAACGAAGTTTACTCTCGTGAAAAGATATCTAATGACATGATATTAATTATACATCTAAATATTCTTTTCTTTTCCAACTCATCTACTACAGGTCTATATTTGAAAGTGATAATACAAAAGAAAAGGAAATGTGTATCAAAGGCAAACATTTAATAGAGCCATGAGATTCAAATGAAGCATTTTGGTAAGAAAGCTTAGGGACCATAATAATAATGATGATAATAATAATAAATCAAAGTTAAGAAACAAATAAATGAACATAATTTAATTTTTTATTTCTTTTAATTTTTAAACAAGATTCCATGTTCTCAAGTGGGAATTGAGTCATCACTTGAAAGTTTTGACGAATCCTCCAAGAAGGTTTGGAACTTTAAAAAAAAAAAAATTCACATATATATATATATACCATATATTTTATACCAATTTTTCCTCTTTTTTTTTTTTTTTTTACTTATATTTATCAAATTTTCGATCTAGAATATTCGAGTCATTCAAAGGTTGTTTTCATTTTTCGAAAATAAATAAGTTGAGAGAGAAAATATTATTATATGTTAAAATACTATATTTTTCTTAACAAGCATCATTCTCACTCGTTTTCTTATCCATTTTTCAAAAGAGTTAAAAGCTATACTACTTTTCAATATTACAACTATTCTAAACAATAATATTGAAATAAAGAAGGGTAGAAGAAAGAAGACAAATTTACGTGGAAAATCCTAGGTCAGAGAGAAAAAAACCACGATAGAAGAATTTTTATTATTTTCCACATTTTATAACACCACAGATACAACATATAAGTAGACCCGGGCAAACCCAAAAATAGTATAGACAAGTAAAAAGATTAAACCACCCTTAGGGCAAATACAACATTTTCAACACTCCCCCTCAAGTTGGGGCATATATGTCAATAAAACCCAACTTGCTAATACACGTATCAAAGCTTTGCCTTGGTAACCCTTTAGTGAGAATGTCAGGAGCTTGTTGACTAGAAGGAATGTAGGGTATGCAAATACTACCGCTATCCAGCTTTTGTTTAATGAAGTGTCTATCGATCTCTACATGTTTAGTTCTATCATGTTGCACAGGGTTGTTAGCTATACTTATAGCTGCCTTGTTATCACAGTAGAGTTTCATAGGAGTGTTGCTATCTTGATGGAGATCAGACAAGACCTTTTTTAACGATATCTCTTCACAAATTCCCAGACTCATATCCCTGTACTCTACTTCAACACTACTCCTAACAACCACTCCCTGTTTCTTACTTCGCCAAGTCACGAGATTACCCCATACAAAGGTACAATATCCTGACGTTGATTTTTTGTCAGTAATAGACCCTGCCCAAACGGAATCAGTGTATGCCTCAATGCATCTTCTATCATGTTTCCTGAACATTAGGCTCTTTCCTGAAGTAGATTTCAAATATCTCAGGATTTGAGTAACAACCTCCATATGTCTTTTGTAAGGTGCCTACATAAACTGACTAATCACACTGACGGCATAGGATATATCTGGTCCCGTATAGACAAGTAAATTAACTTTCCTACCAGATGTTGGCTTCAATAGGGGTGTCAATAGGTTTACAACTAGTCATACCCATTTCCTTCAACAAATTAAGGGTATACTTTTGTTGAGACACAAATATTCCTTTTCTCGATCTTGCCACCTACATCCCAAGAAAATATCTTAAACTCCCTAGATCTTTAATCTTAAATTCACCTGTCATTCTCTATTTTAGTTTGGTAATCTCAGTGGTATCATCCCCTGACAAAACAATATCATCAACATACACTATCAGGACAACCACCTTCCCTGATGTAAACTTCTTTGTGAATAAGGTATGATCTAAGTGTCCCTAAATATAATCTTGGGACATAACAAAGGTGGTGA
The DNA here is from genome assembly GCF_009727055.1 of Benincasa hispida. NCBI lineage: Eukaryota > Viridiplantae > Streptophyta > Magnoliopsida > Cucurbitales > Cucurbitaceae > Benincasa > Benincasa hispida. Next base: position 46,071,466 of record NC_052356.1, on the reverse strand, counting down.
ATCTGTCAAACCAAGCTCTTAGAGATTGTTTCAACCCATATAGGGATTTCCTGAGTTTGCAAACTCGACAACCAAATTGCTTCAAACCCCGGACGGGGATTCATATAGACCTATTCCTCTAATTCACCATTTAAGAATGAATTCTTCACATCAAGTTGATGGAGAGGCCAATCTTTGTTAACAGCCATTGAGAGAAGAACCCAAAACATGTTCAGTTTTGCCACTGGAGAGAAAGTTTATGAGTAATCAATCCCGTACATCTGAGTAAGCCTTTTAGCTACCATCCTTGCTTTGTATCTATCAAGTGTTCCATCAGACTTATACTTAACAGTGAACACCCATTTGCACCCAAAAGTATTGTGTCCTTTAGGGAGAGCCATAAGATCCCATGTCTTATTTGTCTCAAGAGCTTTCATCTCATCCATAACCACTGCCTTCCATTCGAGAATTTCCATGGCCACATGCACATTGGTCGGTATTGTTACAGTATCTAAGTTAATAATGAAGGCTCTAAACTCAAAGGACAAGTTACTGTAAGATAAAAAAAACTATGCATGGTGTACTTGATACAAGACCTGGTCCATTTCCGCAACGCAATGGGCATATCAAGAGAGGCATCATACTCCCTTGCTTTACCTGTCTCCTCACTAGTACTAGGTCGGTGGTCACACTCGGTTACACGTAGCAAGTCCTCATCCTCCTGAGTCTCTCCTGATGACCCATTGCCATCAGTAATATTGGCATTATTTGGAGTAGTCTCAACAGTTTCACTATTTTCAATTACATCATCCTCAACACACTTACTAGTATTATCAAATACAGATGTATCACGATCTTGAGTTTTTGTTATTTCCTTTCTAAGATCTTCTTGTAGTGTGTTCTCCAGGGCACTTGTGTGGTAGGAAGAACAATATTATTTGTATCCAGGATAGGTTCAAGAAGAAAACTCACAGGAAGAGAATATGTGGATACATTAGTCTCTTCACTAGTGTTCTCCCCCTGAAGAGGACTAACGGGAAAGAAGGGCTTATCCTCGAGAAATGTGACATCCATAGAGTCAAAATACTTCCGTGAGGCGGGGTAGAAATATTATAGCCCCGCTGGTGAAGAGGATACTCGACAAAGACACATTTTTTAGCCCAGGAAGCAAACTTAGTTTGGTAAGGACCATGATTATGGACAAATGCGGTACAACCAAACACACGTAGAGGAATATTAGGAATGAGACGTATGGATAGGTAAGATTCTTTGAATCATTCAAGGGGTATCTGGAATTTGAGGACTCGGGAGGACATCCGATTAATAAGGCGGGCTGCATATAAAAATGCATCTCCCCATAAATACGAAGGAGAGATGCAGAGGCATGAGGGACCGACAACCTCAATGAGGTGATGATTTTTCCATTCAGCCACCCCATGCTGTTGAGGAGTATAGGCACACGAGTTTTGATGGACAATACCTTTCAAAGTCAGGAATCCACAAAGGGTGTTATTAATAAATTTTTGGCCATTATCACTCCAAAGAATGGCAATCTTGGTATTAAACTGCGTTTCTACCGTAGTATAAAATTGTTGGGAAATAGATGCCACTTTTGACTTATTAGTGATAAGGAACACCCATATAAGACGGGTGTGATCATCAATGAAAGTTATAAACCACCGTTTTCCGGACAAGGTAGTGATATTGGAAGGACCCAGACATCACTATGAACTAGATGAAATAGTTGGGAAGGTTTGTAGGCTGAAAAGAGAAATAAACTCGGGGTTGTTTTGCATGTATACACACATCACAAGTTAAAAAGGAAACATCCACACTATAAAATAAATGGGGAAATAAATGTTTCATATATTGAAATTTTCGGTGACCTAAACGAAAAATGCCATGACAAATAATCCTTTTCAGAAGTTGAAAAAGAAAACAATAAACTAGTCCTAGACAAACTCCTAGAGGTAGCATCATCAGAAAGGAAATAGAGGCCCCTGTAATGCCGGGTAATCGTCGACTCCGAGCTCAAGTCTTGAAACAAATCAACATCTGGTGAGAAAACAACCTGGCAGTTTAAATCCCTAGTAATTTTACTGATAGATAGCAGGTTGTAGGATATCTTTGGAACATGTAACACATTCTGTAAGATCAAACCCTAGAAAGGAGAGAGATGACCTTTCCTGAAAACAAGAGCAAAGGACCCATCTGCAATCTGAATCATCTCATTACTAACACTTGGAAAATATGAGAGGAATCAATTAGATGAGCTAGTCAAATGATTTGTTGCTCTTGAATCCAGTATCCAAGGGTCTTTTCCCTCAATAAGAAGACTAAGAGATTGAGGTGTACCTGACTGGACAATCGTACCGACCCTAACAATACTTGGGTCTTTTTGATGAGGCACATGTGGCTGTGATGCTCCATCAATAGATTCACTCGCGAGTGCTTGACCAGATTTTGACTTATCGTTAGGAAGGTGCCATCTGCACTTTGGGGTCGATTGTGTAGCTTCCAGCATTGATCCTTAGTGTGCCATAGTTTTTTGTAGTGCTCACATATTGGATGAGACTTATTGTTCTACTTGTTGCCATCGGCCCCAGACGATTTTGCACCAAAAGCTGCAGAGTCAAGAGGGCTGGCACTCGGGTTATTCATGGCACTTTATTGATCTTCCTCCAATCGGACTACTGAACATACTTCTATGAAAGAAGGAACTGGTCTCTACCCTAGTATCCGACTACAAATAAAATCAAACTTGGAGTTCAAACCGGTGAGAAAGTTATAAACACGATCAACTTACAAGTTTGAAATGTTGTATTCCCCTACACAGGCACTCCCAGACAATTTCTCGATAAAGGTCAATCTCCTGCCATATTAGGGATAGCTTGTTGAAATACAAAGTAACATCCATAGTCCCTTGCTTGCACTCATGAACTTGTTTACGCAAGATGTATATGAAGGAACTCTAATTACAGAGGCTTTTGAGTGGAAACGGATTGTCCAAAATCCATTGTGAAAGAACACATACATTCACAGTCATACTCAACAGACTATGTAATAAATCATAAATTACAGCATGCTTCTTGAAATAAATACAAAGGTTAGAGAGACAATACCTTTGAAGAACATTTCTTCAAGAATATCCCTCGATCAACCTCGAACGCAACAAGTAACTTGAACTCCCTTGAACATCAACGAGTAGCAACTCGATCGTCGAACAGATCCGGACACTACCACTAGATTACCTTGGATTCTCAGTGTGAGAATCCAGGAATGGTGGGCTCTGGCTAATTTTGGTTAGAGGGAAGGAGGAAGACGATCGAGTTGAGAACAACATTGTCGTGTAGACGATAAAGTCTATCGCATAGACTATACTCGATCATTTAGGCTCTCTGAAGCTATCGTCTAGTAAACTCAATGCTATCGTGTAGTCACTCGATAGTTAATCTAATATCTCGTGGGAACATTAGAAAACTGTTTTAATTTTATCCTTCAATTGCCATAAAACCATGTAACCACCCACTAAAGGTAGTTATTGGAGAAAAAGAAATTTAATTATCATATAATTAATAAATTATAAAAAAAATATACAATAACTAACTTATTATATTATATTATAACCTATAGTTTTAATATTGCATCATATAAAATACATAAACTATAGTTCTTTTTCTCTTTTTATGGCATTTAATATAAATCATATTTATATTAAATTTAATAACTATGAATCTAATTCATAGAAATTATATTTGAATCATATTCAAATATTAATTCCTCCAATCAAATAATAATGTATCAAATACATTATATCAATTATATCATATATAATTGAATTAATTTAATTATATCACATATAATCAAATTCCCTTTTGTTAATTTGAACATTTCAAACTAACCCAAAAACTGATTCTCAACTTGAATCCATTGAACTACCAAGGGGACCTTATGGACCTGTAGCTTGAAGCTCCAACGGTACATGAATAACTGACTAAACTCTTTGATCACATTATCCACCATCTGTTAATTGTCGATCACTCTACTAAAGACCAACAGCTGCACTCTTCGCACTACAGATATATTTTTGTGTCCATTGGATATAACCAATTAACAGTACGATGACCCTTCACAAATCGCTCATAAGTACAGCTGGGCCAATTTTGCCCCTGTAGTTACATCTAACTTCTTAAGTACCACTTATTCCTCTAATGAACAATAGATCATAATCCCATTATGACTAAACCCCTCTCGGGTTAAGAGAGGGTGTGGCACCACATTGTTCAAGCCTTGGAATCAGCCATTAAGGGAGCAATAATCCTATTTCAGGGAAGGAGTGAAATCCATATTGTGTAGCTGAGTTCCTAGCTCCCCAATCAGACGAATCCCCAAAATTGTAGGCTTGTTGAGTCGGCGATCTGGTCACTCTCACCCATGTAAATCAAAGGATCACCCTCATAGGCAGGAGTTCACAACTCACTCAGGGATTAAGGTTATGTTACCTATTGTCTCCTAGTGAAATGAAAGTCTCAATTATGAACGACGTTATATAATGAGACTAAACATGTCGTGGTCCGGTCTTATACAAACTCCTTTGTATAGAATATCCCCGCTTACATGTCTAATACAGGAATGATTAGGATCAAATCATTTGTAGCACTTTACAACATTTGTAACATGTACAAAGCGGGCCATATCGTAGTGTCACCAGGATAAGGTATCCCTCTTTATCCATATACTATAAACCATTTAGGTTATCACTTAAAACACGATCCACTTATATGTCTCCACATATATGTTTAAGTTACAACAATAACCATGGATCTTATTTTATTAGTTTGTGGTTAATGCAACTAAAATATCAAATATTTCATAGGCTGAAGTGAATAAAACATCATATATTATAAATCACCAAATGTTTGTTCATACAGGTGTTTACAAACTATAGAACCCTATGAGATTTAGGGCATCAACCCCAACAGTATAACCATGACACATTCGGCCTTTTAGAGCACAATTTCTGAACAGCTTCCCAAATATTCCGAGTAGTCATTGCATACAATAGGGGTTTACCTATCTATGGTTCCATACTGTTAACCAACACTGAGTGAAGTAAAGAGTCTTCTCCTTTCCAAATATGCTCTTGGGAATCGTGGGGTGGAGGTCTCGGTATCTCACCTGTTATATACCTAAATTTGTGACATCCTTCGAGAGCCATCTTGATGGACTGAGACCATGAGAAGTAGTTCTGGCCATTCAATTTTTTCCTTGTAATAAAACCTGTAGAATTTCCTATAGATTAAGACGATATATTCGTTGAAGGTAAAGTAGGGGCAAGAAGTTACCGGATTTTCTGAGTATATTGGTAGGCCAGAAGACGTAACATAATTTACTAGTTCTGATTGAGGATGTACAACTATTCCAAGGGTTGCCTCAAGGGCCGCAATCTGTTGTTGAAGACTAATTAACTTCTATTGAATCGCCTTTGAAGAAAATCCAGCCGAACCCACTGTCCCCTGATTAGCCAGTGCATATTGAAGAGGATAGGTGGTTGTCCACCCGAAAAATATGAGGATTCACCCGTATACGGAGCGTCAGAAGGATCTTGATTCGATTGAAAGGAGATTGGTTGAGACAGAGGGGTTGTCGTAGGGTTACCAAGACTAGACCGATTTAGCTGAGACGGCGCGAACAAACACAACAACTACTATTGGGTTCGAGGCGCCGATGTGATCTGGGTCGCGATCGAAAAAGACAACGATTGTTGGGCTAGAGTCGTCGGCGCGATGTGGGCCGCAATCGGAAGAGATGATGACTATTAGGCTAGGGCCGCCGACGCGATCTGGGTTGCAAATGGAAGAAGAGACGACTAGGCTTGAGGTATCAGAGCGACCTGTGTAGGCAAGATAGACGCGAACGGAACAGACGGTGTCGTCTGAGTCGATTCGAGACGTGGGTAGGTGCACTATTGATCTCTCCCTATGACAACAACCAGAATATCGACTGGAGGTTCCTATCGACAATGGCTTGAACGACGGTGTTTATGGTGTCAATTGTGCCTTCGTCAATGACGGTTAGGGTTTCATCATCTTGCTCTGACACTATATTAAAATAAAGAAGGATAGAAGAAAGAAGACAAGTTTACGTGGAAAACCCTAGGTTAGGGAGAAAAAACCACGATAGAAGATTTTTTTATTATTTTTCACACTCTAAAACACCAGAAATACAACGTGTAAGTATACCCGGGCAAACTCAAGAATAGTAGAGACAAGTAAAAAGATTAAACCGTCCTTAGGGCAAATACAACATTTTCAACAAATAATTTTGAGGGAAGATCCTTTTGATTATTGGGATTTGAGATTTGTATCGAATTAGTTTATGAATTTTAAAGTCTTCAACATTAAAGAAATGTTCGATTTTGGTCTAGAGACCATGAAATTTTAACAGAGGGTTGACGTGGCCAATTTTCGTAATAAAATAATGTATTTTAAATAAAATAATTAGAATTAAAATAATAATAAGTGTTAGAAAAATAATAATAAAAATAAGGACAAATATCAATCTATACCCCTAAACTTTGGGGTTTGTATCAATTTAAACCATATGAATTTAAACCTTGAATTTTGGGTTGTATCAATTTAAACCATGAAATTTGGGGTATGTATCAATTTAAATCCCAAATTAATAATTGTATCAATTTAAACTTTGAACTTTTCTAAGTGTATCAATTTAAAACCCCGAGCTTTCATAAATATACCCATTTAAACCCTGAACTTTCATAAGTGTATCCAAATAAAACATAATGAATGTTCAAATAGATACAATTAAGAAAGTTCAGGGTTTAAATTGATAAAATTCTTAGTTTGAAGTTTAAATTGATACAATCTCCAAAGTTCAAGATTGAAATTGATATAATTATAAGTTTAGGGTTTAAAATAATATAACTCTCAAAATTTAGGAATATAATTGATATTTACCCTAAAAATAAACAATTCTTTTTCCTATAAAAAAACGAATTTTCTTCTTCTTATTATTATTTTTTTTAATAAACTCAACCATTTAAATATACAAGGATATTGAGTAAAAGCTGCCTAAAATGTATAGTAATTTAAAATATATAAATGATAAATTTAATAAAGTAATTATTTAATCTGAATGGCTAGTTCATGTGCAGCATTAAAAATAATAGTACTGTTTACACAAGTAAAACATTATATATGGTATTTTCTTTGTCTCCAAGGCACCAAGAACAAGAACCTACTTTTGTTGACCACCCATCCAATTTGGCCACATGAACCTTCCACTCATGGCCATCTTATCCAATAATGGAATAACTGCAAATAATTCTAGCAAAATTAATATACACTCAATTATATTGAATGCCTGTAAATATTTATATTTTATTCTTATAACTCAATTTTCATAAAATATAAATTATCTAAAAGAAAAATAAATTTGAAAAAAATGGTGTTTATTTAGTTTTTCTATCTAAATTTTGAGGCATTCTACTGAGCTCATGAACTTTACACAAACAATATTTTATCCTTCTAATTTAATATTATAACATAAATATAAAAACTCAATAATTTAATGAAAAATTTGTGTGAATTGTTTGATTCGACATAAGGAAACCCATCTTGAAGAGCTCCAACTTATTTTTATTTAATCATTTTAATAGAAAACTATCTCCACCTCTGTTTCTTTCTAAAATCTGTGGGAAAATTCTATCTATATATATCATTCTCTTTTCCTATGATTTTTTTTTTTATTTGGTTAAATTATGAGTTTGATATCAAATTTTCGCGTATGAAAAATAGTTCAACTGAACTAAAAATATATTAGTATCAAAATGTTTAGGGTTAGAATTCTCCTACCCCTTTAAGAAAAAATATATCAACGTTTAATTTTTTTGTTTAAAATATTTTTTAACCTTAAATTTTTTTAAATTTTCAAGTTTATATTTAAAAGGTTACGAGATATGTAATAGATATTTGATATATTTTTAAATTATTGATGTTTAATAAGTCCTTAAAATTTTAAAATTTAGATACGTAATTGAAAGTTTAACCATTTATTCAATATTTAAGAAAAATTGAATTAAATAGATACTAATAATTTTAATGATTAAAAATGGGTAATTTATTAAACCTCCACACATATAATATATATAATTGCCCATACTTTTGAAGCTATCAACTTGGTTTGCAAAATGGTTTGGTTCTATTCTAACTTCTAGGAGTGTCTTTTTTTTTTTTTTTCTTTTTCTTTTTCCCTTCCCTTTTTAGAATACCAACTAAAAGTCCCCTATGGATAAGTGTAAGAAAAACCATTGATATATAAATAAAACGATAATATGTCAAAATAAATATAACTCAATCTATATACGATAAGGTTAGTAATTGTGAAATTTTTAGTTCAAATTCTCCTATTCAATAATAAAGAATAATATCTTAAAATTAAATTAAAAGAAAAACCATATGAAGATTAATGCAAATGTTTTATATTAAAAAGTGCGGACAAATATCTGATGTAATTGTGAAAGTTATGAAAGTTTAATTGTCCCCAATACAATTGATATTACAGTCAAGGTTTGATTATCTCATGTTTTAATTGGAAAATTAAGGGCATGTTTGGTAGAAAATCGAGATTCTATTTTATGTTTTACTAAGTTCAACAAATACGTGTTTAGCAAACCGTTTGAATTTTGTTCCTAAAAATTGTTTTCATATGAAAATCAACATTTTTATATTTCCATTGTATCCAAATTTTGAATAAATTTTAATTAAATAAAGATTAAAATATTTAGACATACAATATATCATGTTATAAAATCAATTCATTCTAAAAAAATATATATTATACAAATAATAGTTATGTAATTTTTTTTTAACACAAGTCATATTCATAAATAAATTAATTGTAGTTTATTGTTAATTAGATATTAGTGGATAACTACAACTAGTTTTATGATTTATAAATTCATAATACCAAACACATTTTAGGGGTAATTTGGTTTGACTTGAGAAAAAATGTTTTTAAACTCATTTTTATTTAAACACTTTTGACAAAAATTGTTGAAAATACACTTTAAAGACTATTTTGAGTAGTTGCCAAACACTCAAATCTTTTTCAAAATGGCTTATTTTTTAAATTAAACACTTAAAAATACATTCCAAACACACCTTTAAGCACTTGTTTAAATTAGAATTCAATTTTTTAATATGCTATCAAATATATATTTGAAAATATGAAATACAATTTATTTTATTTTCATTGAATCATTTGTTTTTAAATTTCTATTGTCAAATTATCTACCAAACAAGTCCTAAATCATCATAAGTGAATGAGATTTTTTTAGTTCACTGACATGCGAGAGTGGGGAACCTCTAACTTTTTCTATCGATAATATAATGTTTTAACTAGTTAAGATATGCTTTGATTGATATAAGTGAAAAAACTATATAATATATTTGTTAAATATGTAAACCCTTGCATGGCTCTATTGACATACGAATGCGTTAGTAACTACATGGTCTATGATTGGAATTCTTCTACTTCAATTGTACTAAAAAAATTCTAGATTTCAAATTGCTATAGTTTTACCATTGAGGTCTGATTTTTTATTCATATATTTTAAGATTTACACTTTTAACCTCTATCTTTTCACTAAATACTCAATTTTAGACTTTGACATTAATGTCTATTAACTAATTTAGGATGTGTTTGAATATGTTTAATTTTAAAAAATAAGTCATTTTAAATTATTGAAGTGTTTGACAACCACTCAAAATAGCTTTTCAAGTGTATTTAATAAGTTTTATCAAAAGTGTTTAAAAAAAATAAGTTTTTTTTTTTTAAAAAAATACTTTTTTTTATGTCAATCCAAAAGAACCCTTAAAATAATATGAAGTCGAACTTTAAATTAATTTTAATAATAATAGAAAAAAAGTGAAACTCGTTATAATTCTTATTTTTAAAAATAATTAAATAAATATTAACTTTAAAATTGAAGGGGTATTTCCAAGGTCAAAAATTTAAATTTTGAAACTAAGAATCAAAATCAATCTCAAACTAAGGATAAGGTTATAATATGTTAAATTTTTTTAAAAAAGAGTAGATGTGTAACATTTTTTAGATTAAAAAAAAAGACATTAAATAATTTACCTAGCGTGATCGATTTGAACTAAAAGTTCTAAATACAGAAGAAAAGAATAACCCCTTACACGTCTATTTTGCATATTTTACCACAACCATAAGAATAAAAGAGAGAACTCTGACACTGACACCTCGAGGGTATAAAAGTAATTTTACTCATCTGAAGCTTACGAGGGCATACATGTAATTGCGCCGCCTCAGAAAATTCGGGAAAAGAAATATATATATTATTTATTTATTTTAAAGAAACAGGGGGGGGTAGCCTACTGGGTTACGGAGTTACCGCCTTTGAGCCTTTGAGCCTTTGAGCCTTTGAGCCTTTGAGCACGGGCTTTGAAATAAAAAATCAAATGGGTTTCAACGAAAACTAGTAGCGCACCGCCCATCATAATCCTCGCAAACCGTCCAATTCATCTTCAAAAATCTTATAACTGTCAATTCCCTCTTCTTCTTCCTCTTCTCCAAGTAATAAAAAACCTTCTTATTCTCATTCTTCTCCCACTCTCATCTTATTGCATTCATATTCATCATCCTCTCTCCAATAACCAATTCCCAGTTTCATACGTACCCCTTTTCCTTTCTTGATTGTTAAGTTTGCTCTCTTCACCGACTTCCGATTGGCGGCTATGCGTTTCTTTTCTTCTCCCTTACGGTTACTGGGTTCTATTTAGTTTTCATAATCTTCCTCTCTTCTTATATCATTTTCGTTTCTTCAATTGCCTTCTGGGTATCTTTGGTTTTCTTCCTTTATCACTAATTTAGCCTTTGGGTTCGTTTTTCTTTGGTTTATGATTGATTTCGGTTTCTATATAGCCTTGTTTCGGATGTCTCTGTTTTAGATATCTGGATTTTTTTCTTCGTTGTTTTAGTACTCTGTTTTTTGTTGTTAGTTGTGTATTCAATCGATGGAGAACAATCAGGATCAATGTCGGTTACATTTTCAGCAATTTGGGAACGATCACCGTCTTGAGAATGGAGTTGAGGCTTTAATGCCTTCTTCCAAGACTTTAGGAAACCATGATTTCTCCGATCGATTCTCCGACGCCGGAGATTCTTCGACTGGTCCTGATCAGGACTCGGTGGTTTCGGATTCTGAAAGTGGGATTTCAGGGCCGAGTATGGAGCACTTGGAATGGATCAATGAGGGCTTGGTAAAACTTGTTGAAGAAAATAAAATTTACGACCTAATCAAGAGAAGATTCGTTACTGGTTTCGGATTACTTGGTCCGCAAATCACGGTCTCCTCCGTTTACAAGAATAGTCATTCGACTCATATTGGGCAAGCCCGTTTGCACACGTTTCAGATTTACTCGCAAGCAGTAGAGAAGAAGAATGGGGGTAATGCCAATGTCAAATACGCTTGGTTGGGGGCTTCTAAAGATCAAATCAATAGCATTCTGGTCTATGGTTTCTCCCATTGCAACAAACCCGAGAGTTCGCAGTTTCTTGGCTGTGGCATTTATCTCTCCCCTGATAATCATCCTCTAGAAAGGTTAGCCTTAATTTGCCCCTTTTGGGTTTATCTTCTGATTGTGAATTTTGAGACCCATTTGATTGATTGTTCGTTTGTTCCAATTTTTTAGTCTGGAAGATACTGTTGTTGATGAAGATGGTTTAAGGCATTTGTTACTCTGCCGTGTAATATTGGGGAATTCCGAGCTTGTGCATCCTGGTTCTAGACAGAATCATCCAAGTTCTGAAGCTTTTGATTCTGGTGCTGATAATCTCTTTGCACCAGAGAAATACGTAGTTTGGAGTACACACATGAACACCCACATCTTGCCTGAGTATCTCATCAGTTTCAGAACTCCTCCTCGCTTGAAAGGTCAGTAATCATCATCACCATGGAACTTAATTTCTGAAAATTGAGTGTGCAAGGAAAATAGATTGTTTGATTCTTAATCTTAATGGCGTTTTCAATTATATTTAGGAACTTTAAAGGCTAAACAGCCTTTCAGAATGCCAACCTCCCCTTGGATGCCATTTCCGTCTCTGATTTCTGTTCTCTCTAAGTTTCTGCCTGCTCCTGAAATTGCCATGATTACCAAGTTCCATAAAGACCACAGGGTATGTAAAATTTGATCGCTTATGTTTGTGTATGGAGGCAGTTCTTTTGTTTTTCCATTTTGAAAATAACCTTTTATGCCTATGGTGATCTCATTTTGTTCAGCTTCTAAATTCTAGGATCATAAGATTTCAAGACATGAGTTGATTAAGCGAGTGAGGCAGATAGCGGGGGACAAGCTGTTGATACATGTAATCAAATCATTCAGGACAAAGGTATTCAATTCTTTCTTTTTCCCTTATTCTTTTGCTTTGGAATTTGTTGATTATGGCCATGGAATGTGAAAAGAAGGGCGGGATTTAGTTCTGTGCCAATGTAAATGATTGTTAGCTTTGGCATCAACAATAGAGTTGTCCTTTTTGATTTGGTGTGATATTGTTCACTCAAATAAAGAGATGGGAAATTATTTGTATTGTGATGGGAACATCTAGTTCACTTTCATATCATAATAGCAAGAGGCTGGCCTAGAACTTTTGCATGCTTACCTGCTAAGCTATGTAGAATCTCTACTTTTGCTTGTAGAAAGTCTTCATCAATCACTTCTTGGCATATATATTTGATAATTCCTTGCTTTTTAGCCCATAAAGTTCTTCCTCGTTCTTCCTTTTGTGACTATGAATTTTTAATTAGAAGCCCCATATGTAAAAGTTATTTGCTGATTCCATGATCATGAAGAAGGCCTTGAAGTTAATGATTTGGCCATTTTTGTTTGTTTAGGAAAGTAATGGGGATGTTGGATTTGAAGGAAAGAGAAGCAGAAATGGAGAAAGCAATGGACAGAAAGCAGCTGGGAGTGTAGATTTACCAATTTTGTTAGAGTAGTTGGATTGTGAAGTTTGCAGTTTCTGTTCTGTTACGACAGAAGATCGAAGTGTAAGCAAAGAAGGCAGGAACTCGAGGAACGAGTTGAAGCGAAACCAGTGGCTAAAACTAACATTTTATCTTCTTCATCATACTGTACAGCAAATGCTTGTTTTTCAAGTGGAAGAATTACATTACCAGCAAAATGTTGTTATTACTGCTTTTACTTTAGAAAATAAGATGTGTTTGTGCTTCAAGACAGCGACCATTATTAGTTTCTTGATGATTTTCCCTTTTCTTTCTTAATTTTAGAGATGAATATGGTTCTTGTGGAGAAGATCAGAGCAGGCTTTACACTTAAACTCAACTAACTCTAGTTCTTGCCTTTATAAATATTTCAATGTTTACATGGTGATCTAAATTATCATGGTTAATTAATTGTTTTTATATTTGTATAGTAAATAGTTAAAAGTTCTTTAGTAATTTAAATCTTTTGTTGGTATATTCAAAAGAGATTTTTTTTTCAATATTAAATGTTGAAATTGATTGTCATATTCTTTGTTTCAATCTTTGCCATTTTTGAAATAGTATTGTGATGTTATCATTCACTTCATCTATACACTTTGTTAACTTGTTCACAAAGTTTCACACTATATCTCATTTTCAATATTTATATTTGGCAGACTTTCTATGCTTTTTACAACTACATTGTGAATTGGAGGGAGAGAGATGTTAAATCACATTCTTTACTAATGATATATCCATTTATAAGGGTATTATTATTTGTCACATTCTTCCAACTAGAATTTATAAATATATGTATTAAGTAAAAAGAAAAGTAGGAGAACCAACGATGTAGGATTATTCAACTTGAAACTAAATTCGTCATCTAATAAGGGACAAATATATGCGGTATCAGAACTTAAATTAATTTTTGAGGAGTTTTTCAACAATAAAATATATGCAATCATAAACTTTCAAATGTTCGACTCCATGTTATCTTATTACATCATATCTTTATCTTAGAATTAGAATTAGAAATTGTATTCAATAATAATTTAGAAAATTCACAAATAGTATGAGATAATACTGAATATATCATTGTTATTGGTATTTATAGTTGTTAGGTTAGATTTGATATTCTAAAATTTCTCAACATTTCTATATTTTGTTGGTATATTTTCAAAATTATTACTTTTTCTTCCAATATGAAAGGTTGAATTGATTGTCATATTTGCTCATTTCAACATCGCTATTATCAAATTAGAAGTTGACTTTGTGCTTGTTCCTTTGTCTATAATTCTAATAAAAACTACTAATTTGTTCACAAAGGCTCACACAAAAATTTCATTTTCAATATTTATTTGCCGAACTTGAAATACTTTTCACAACTATATTGTGAATTTGAAGAGAGGGTTTACATCACTATACATTTTTTAAGTTAAATTACAAATTTAGTTTCTAAACCTTTACATTTGTTATTATTCGGTACTTGAACTTTAAAAAATATTTAATAAGTCTCTAAATTTTAAAAAGATTAATTAGATTCTTCAACTTCTAATTTCGTGTCTAATAAATATCTAAAATATTTCTTTTTTAAATTAACAAACTTATTAGATAAAAATGCATTTTTTTGTCTAACAAAATTTGTTAATTAAAAAAAAAAAAGTTGAATATATCAAAGATATATTTTACACAAAATGAAAATTTAAAGATTTATTAAACACAAGTTGAAAGTTTAGGAACTTCATGAGATTTTAAAATTTAAAGGTTTATTAGACATAAAATTGAAACTTCAAAAATTTATACTTAGTACAAGTTTGAAAGTCTAGAGATTAAACTTGTAGTATAGTTATTCTTTAAATCCTTAAAAGAAAGTAGATTTAATGGTTAGCTTTATGAGTTCAAATCATATCATATACTTTGATAAGAACATAAATTTATACTAATAACTTTAGTATTTTTAAAGTATTGGAGCTTAGAGAGACGACTTCAGCGTACTTTAAATCACTCAAAGATGATCGTGACAGAAAAATTAATGATCGTGACAATGACATGGCAAGCGTGGACCAACCCTAAGATGACACATGGCAGATTGTTGAAGAGAGATGAAAAGAAAAAGAAAAAGATAAAATTGAGATCACTCACAATCATATGAAATTACAACATGTGGCATCCCAAAATCTCGTTTTCAATATTTTTCCTTCCTAAATTTAATCTCATTTATCTTCTCTTTCCATTTAATCTCAATCATCTATTTCTTTTACCCCACATTTAGTGGTTGAGGTTAAATCTTTCAATTTATAATAATTCTCTTCCATCCTTCTAGCCACCTTCTTAGAAAAAAAAAATCAACAAACATATTCCCCCATTGTTCGTCCTCCGAGTGCTAAAAAAAGTTCATATATGTCATATACAATCTTAAACAAGTGTAATCTGCAAGAGAAAACTATTGAAGTGTCATAGATCCAAACTTGTGAATTTTCCATACTCAGAGATGATCTTTTTTATTTTAATTTTTCATTGACTTTTGTATTAAGTTGTGGGTAAACCTTAGGTCGTGATAAAAGAAAATTGGTTAGATATTGAACCAGTGAAAATAATCTAAGTTTCTCTCTTTAAATAACGAAGAAGTCTTGAAGTAGACTTAGGTATGTCTAACCATGGTTTGGTGTCTTTTTTCTCCTAAATTTCTTTAATTTTTGCACTTCGTTTCATTTCTAATTTTTAGATTGCATGTAATAATTGATTTGATGCTCGGTATGATTTTGATAATAACTAATAATTTGAATTGGTTGCTTGATATTATTTTCTTAAATTAAAATTCAAGTTTAGTTGTTACATTTAGATTAATTAGAGGTTCGAAGTTAAGGCTCCGTTTGACATTGTGTTAGCTGTGTCAAAAAGCCATTTGAAAAAAATCTTAAGTATATTTTGTGTAATGAAATTTGTTAAAAACACTTTAAAAAATACGTTAATTTTAGGTTGACTTTAAAAGCAGTATCCTTTTAAGTTTTAGATTTTTCTAAAATAAGTTAGAATTTGTAATTAATATTTAATTTTCAATTTTATACTTTAAAAATAAGATTTATTTTATATATTTATCAATTTCTCACCTTATCAAATATATTTTCTATTTTTCATGAGTTAAATGCGTATATATATATATATATTTAAATGAAAAACATACCGTATACATTTTTTTAAATAAAGCTATTTTCTTTAATATTTAAAAATTAATCTATAACAAACAAAATTTATGATACTAACCAATTATTTAAATTTTAAATTACAAAAAAAAAAATAAAATTTTTTATTATAAGCCTATTTTAGTTATTATATCTAAAATAAGATTTTTTATATCATAAAAAATTATTTTAAATCATAAAACTACTAAAAATATTTATAAATAATAGCAAAATATCACAATATATCTATAATAAATCGCGATAGACTACTATCTGGTTTATCATGATAGTATTCCATCGCTGTTTGTGGCACATAGATAGTAAAATTTTACTATATTTGTAAATATTTTGGTTAATTTTTTTTCTATTTGAAAACAACCCTATATTTACTTTCTCAAGTTTACTATATTTTACTATATTAGTAAAATTTTACTATATCAAGTTTAAGCTGAAATTTACTAAATACTATTTTACTTCTATCCATAACTAATTTTTCTAAAAGGTCAACAATTATTTTAAACTCCAGCAATCCAAACGAAGCTTAAATTTGCTAAACAACCTTATTCACTCCCTTTTACCATTAGATCCTACATTAACCTGCATGTGTATATGTGCGTTGTTAAAATACCATTTTGGTCGTTGTAGTTTAGACTTGTTTAATTTTATCTCATCACAGTCTTAGACTTGTTTAATTTTATCCAGTGTCCAATTTTAGTCCTTATATTTTTATTAAAACTTAAATTTAATCCATATGCTATTTTATTATTGATTTTTTCAAAAACTTTTTATTATCTACTAGTATTTTCATTATAAATTGTGAAAACATATTCATATATTGTATTTTCTTACATTATAAATTGTGGAAACATATTCATGTATTGTATTTTCTTACATTGTAATTATTATTACTATTTAACTAATTTTGTATCTAAATTTAAGATGACATCTAGAATATAGAGATTAAAATTAAATAAACTCCAAAATACGTGGACGTACTTTTGGTTTTGGTTCATTTTGATCTCTATACTTTTAAGATGTTTTGATCCCTATACTTTCAGTTTTGTTTCATTTAAGTCTCTATATTTTTAAAATGTTGATTTTTATTCTTATACTTTCAACTTTGGTTCATTTTTGTTATTGAAATGAAAATGAGTGAACCAAAATATTTTAAAAATAGATGGATGGAAGTAAAACTAAAAATATAGAGACTAAAATATGTAATAAAAGAGTAAGAAAGAAGAGTGTAGGATCCAGTAGAAGTTGAATTAATGTTAAAAGAGAATTTGGCCATTGTGATACACTCACACATGCCATTGTCTCATTCTCAATGCGCTCTCTGCTGTGCTTGTCTCTCTTCATTTCTTTCCTAAGCCCCACAATTTTTATATCAACGCCTTTCATATACAATTTTTAATTATTCAAAGAAAACTAAAATGTTTTAGCTATTTTCTCTCTTTTTTATATATAGAAAATAAAATGGTCAAATCATTACATAATAATATTTTATTATGATATATATATATATATATATATATATATATATATATATAATTATAATACAATTCTTGTATTAAACTGTCAGGAGGAAATAAAATATTTATATTTTAAAAATTAACTTGATGTGATAATATCAAAAAATTAAATTTAGATGAAGCCTGAACCATACATATCAAGTTGAATTAAAAGGATTTTTTTTTTTTAAAAAAAAAGTCAAAATATTTGTAAAAATCGTAAAGAAAAATACCGATAGACTTTTATCAACGTCTATTAGTTTCTATCACTAATAGACTTCTATTAGTCTATATCAAAGAAAATTAAAATTTTACTATTTTGTGTAAATAATTTTCCTTATTTTTCTATTTTTTGAAAATCTCTCTACAATAAATAAACGAAGTAAATAATTATTAACAATTAACAACATGAGTACAACTCAACTAGTATGAATTTGTACTATCAATCCTATATATTGTGAAAAAATAATTAATTAATAACAACTACTAAAACTAATTTATATAGGAGAAGAATGTTTTTAAAAATGATGTGTTTACATGTATTTCAAATTTTAAAAAAAAGTAAATCCTTCATAAAAATAGATAAATTATCTAAAACAATTTGAGTCATTATACCTATCTTTCATTTCAATTTAATTCCTATAATTTGGTTTAGCATCACAAATCATCATTATCATTATAATTTACATGTTCATTTAAAATTATATAGATCAAATTTATCATTTAACAAAAAATAAAAGTGTTTTTTTAGTGGGTTGTTTGAGAAAAAAAGAATAGATATGCCCAAGTGGGCAGGGGATGAAATGAAATGACAAGTGAAATGGTCCAAATTGGCTATTAAATATGGCCCATTACATGTTGGCTAAGGACCCCAAAAATCCTTTAAAACACATTACTAATAACTCATGAGCGATCTTTTATTTCTTGAAATAAATTCTAGGCCATTGATTTTTCTCTTCTAAAACCATCAACTTCATCTTCAAGTTGGTTCCATTTTCAGCTCACACAACTTAGAGAAAAATCATAACTTACTCCTCTTCGTGGAGAGTCTCCAATCAGAAAGAGAATGGAGGAGGGAGTAGGAAAAAAAAGCCTAATGAACTAAACAAAGACGGGTTGAGTCACGAAGAATACAATCCTCACCTTTACCATCATCCAATTTTCCATCTGCACTATTTATCCCATTTTTATTGTTTTTGTTATTGTTGTAATTAACATGTATTTATCAAATGTCTTAGAGATATCCAATTTTCTCATCTATTGTCTAATGACTAAAGATATCCAATTTTCTCACAGAAACTCTCTGCGGGGCCCCACCCCAAACAAGGCGGGGAATGAGAGAGTAGAGGAAAAAAAATTCCCCGTAAGATAAACAACATTCCCGGCCCCATCCCCGCCCCCACCCTGTTCCCCGTCCTCGTCTCGTTTAACTTCTATATATTTATTCTATTTTAATGTTATATTATTATATAAGTATTACAGTTAAATTTCAAATTTGATTATTTATTGGGAAAAATAATGAATATGTTTATTTGAATATTTAAATTTAGATTATATATGTGAATAATTTAATTTATGTTTATTTTTTTCTACTAAAAAAATTTAATTAGCTTTAGGCCAAAATTTGAGTAATCTATCTTTAAATTCAAATAGTTATGTAAAACTAACCATAATAAACAATTTAATGATTAGGTTAATTATTTAATTAAAATTTGTTCACATTAGTGATTTAAATTAATTAGATTTTTTTTAAAAAAAGAAAAAAAGTAATGGAAAAAATTTTTTCGCAGAGAATCCGATCTCCATCCCGATCCTCATGGAGAATTTCATGAGATAGGAAATGGCATCTCCAGCCCCATCCCACCTCGTGGACATCTCTACTGGTGACTTACATAATTTAACCATAAAGCTAGACATTTGATATGAAATGATGATTTTCCATTAAAATTAATCTTTTAAATGTTTTTTTTTTTTTGGTGAAATTGAGGATTTAAATAGAAAAATTTGGAATAAAGTTCATGCAATTTAAAAAAATAAATAATGATTGAATTACCGATGGAGAATTTGATCTCTGTAAACCTTACGTGGAAAATCTTCGGTCGTCGCGAAAATGAACAAAAAAATTTAAAATGAAAAAGAAAATGGAGATGGAAATGAAGACGTAAAATATAATCCGTCCCAACCCCACCTTATGAACATCTTTATTTGTGACATGAATGAAATGCTCCATTTTTGTCTTTATATTGCATATTATATGATTTATAATAACTCTTTCTCTCCGGTAAAAATATTGAAATTATTATATGTTTGACAACTTTATTCATTCTCGAATGCAAATTATTTGTAACACAAGCAACCATCGATCAAGCTCTCCTCAAATGTAAATCTATGTAAATTAATGTCTTTTTTTTTAATTAAAATTTGACTAAAATAAGAGATAATTATTATTCACCATATTATTTTCTTTCTTTTAATTTCTTATATATAGTTATCTTTCCCTTTAATAATCTCGTTTGATGGATTAGATGAGTCAATCTAAACATAATTCAACTATTAAAATTTTTTATCAAAAAGTTAGAGGTTCAAATCTTCATCATCAAGTACTATAGTGAAAGAGATACACGGAAATCGTACTACAATTAGTTGTCCTTTTGATCATATTTTCCTATATTTTTTAATTGGTAGTGATATTATTTCTTTTATATATATACATTTTTTTAATAATATACTAAGATGGATTACATGATGCTAAAATTGGACTACCATTTATTGGAATTTTTTTGGTGTACCTACTTATACCAATAAATTATATTACAAAAATCATTCAATTAATTAATTAATTTCATGAGACAGAAAAAAATATTAAAAGTTCATTTTTGGCCTCTTTTATACTATACTAGAAGAACTCAAAAAATAAAATATATTATGCCATTCACTTCAATTTAGGTTTTAAATTTATACATAAGACCACATGATATAATACTTGTGTCCCAATGTCTAATCATTATGAATGAGACTTTAGTAAAGGGGAAGAAAACCCATAAATCTTAATTAGCATTAGATTCAAAGTGATGGACATAAAAGTAATATTTGTAATTATAATTTTTGGGAAGATTTCAAATTCGTAAGGCTTTAATCCAACGTCAACCTTATTGGACTTTATTACTACGTTAAAATACTATTTTAGTTCCAATAAATCTTAAAATTACTATCTCAAAATTAACCTTTATCGAAATTGACTAAAAAATAATGATCATTATTTTCATTGAGGATATACAATATATAGATATGTTTTCTTAAATTTAGGTTAATATTTTTTTTTTTCGAAAATCAACAATATACTAGTAACAAAGTCTAAATATAAGATTTACTGAAGATACAAAGACTAAAATTGAATGAGCTCTGTTAAGAATTCTACATTGAAAAAGTCGATACACGGGCTACTCTTTTCATCGTGAATTGATTTTGAAGATAGAATCACATACTATCTAATATCCTATTGGAGTTTAGAAAGCTCATTCCTCAAATAATGGGTATTCAATCAATAAAGAGAAAATGAAATCCGGTTCAAGAATGATAAATTGATGAAGATACATCTTCAGATCGACTGCTTTTCTCATTGTTAATTGGGAATAGTATTTAAACTTTACTATCATTAATTTTTTACGGCATGTTAGGTAATTAATTCACTCTCAATGGAATTATTATTATCATAAAATCTACAAAGGAATGCAAGTAAATGAGAAGAAATGATGAATTATGAGTAGTAATGGCAATTAAGTTTGGTTTCAAAATAATGACCAATATATACTTTTATTTATTTATTACTTGTAGTAGTAATGATAATTCACTGCAAAAACTTGTGAATAAAGATTTCGTCAAATTTTCTTTCTTTTTAAATTTTTTTTTAAAGGATTAGATTCATAAAGTGACAATTATAGAGCGTGACAGCAACTCAACCTCGAGATAACTTTTTTTCTTTTTAAATTATTTCTAAAGTTGGTTCATTAATTAATTTTAAAAAAAATAAAATAAAAAAGAGATGGAGAATAAGAAGAAGGTTTAGGCATGGTTGAGATATATTCTTCAAATCATTGCCAAAAAAATATTCGAAAAAATTGTCCCTTCTATTTTCTAATTGGTATAATATATGGTTTCTTCCCTTTTGTTTTCTTTCCTTCTTTTTTAGTGCTCTTAAACCCACCGACGTTGATTCTTGATTCTTTCCCTTTTTTTTTTTTTTTTCCTATTTTCAACTGATTAATGATTTTTTAATGAAAATAAAACAATGCCCATCTCTATTAATTCACCCAATAGCTTTAACTAGAATATTGCAAAAATCAGCATTGATTCTACACAAGATTAAGTTTGATAAATGCATGAAATAATTTTGTCAAAATACATAAATTTCAATTAAAAAAACAAGGATTATTTTCAAATATAGAAAAAGAATTTCATTTATTTATAAATATAATAAAATGTCATTATCTATCAGTGTCTATAATTGTAATAAAATTTTGTTATATTTAAAAATATTTTCGACGGTTTTGCAAAAATCACTTAAAGAAACACTACTCTTATTAATCTTTTATATTATATATATATATATATATATATATATATATTATATATAATATTAAATTCTGAGAATACGATTTTCAACAATATGTTTCATGAAAATTCAAAAGGTTTAAATTGTAATACTACTTGAAGTTTCAAGTTAATTTTTCTTTTTATTCTAAAACTAAAGAAAGATTTTTTTTTTTTTTTGAAAGAAGGAAGATCACATTTTAAGACAAGTAAATGCATAACATTAATTATAGAATTAAAGCTTACAAGTTCCAACAAAATCTATTATTGTGTATTCTTTTAGAAGTCTAAACAAACTCGTATTATTGGGTCTTTATATCTAATTTATTGAATGCACATTTTTTTCCCAATAATTTTCTAAACAAAAACGTAAAAGTTTGTAATAGTTATTTAAATCTAAAAACTTCATGGGAAAAATTGAAAATCTCATCAATCATATCTTTTAAAATGGCCTTTTACCAAATATTAGGTTATATAACCTATTTGGTATTTATAGTTTTATACATTGTTTCAAATTTTTTAGGTGAAAAAATAAAGTACAAAAATCCACTTAAAAGGAAAAATATTTCAAAGAGTAAAGGAGGTTAGGTGGAAATCTCTTCGATCTAAAATATCGATGAGGAGCCGATTCAAAAATGATTTTACAAATGACTTTTATTTTTTGCACATGTAGTTAAGTTTTACTTTCAATTTTTTGAATTCGATCTCTTAAAAATTTAGTCTTTATCCCTCTCGAATCGCTCCTAGTTAGGTCTCCTCAACATTTTTATTTTACCTATTATGTTATTTAATATCTATTTCTATTATGTAAAAGTCCAATGAGCTTCTTAAATTTGTAGTATTTATAGTTCTTTTCAATATTATTGTAAAGTGATGCAAAATCCTAATCAATGAATAGTTACTATCCAAATACAAGAAAAAAAGAAAAGGAAAAAAACCGTTTTCATGTAAACATAAAATGTGCCATGGATTCAGTATAATCAAACCATAAGAATTAAATTGAAAGTTTCCAAACGACATAAATCAAATTAAAACAAGAATTTTTATGTCACAAATTGGCAGGTTTTGTTCTTTATCACATTATTACAAAGCAAAAGGAAAGAAGAAAGAAAAGGAAAAAAATGAATATATATATATTGTCTACTTTTATAAACTGTGGAGAATACCAAAATAATGAGGAAGAATAAATTGTCTCGTCATTTTCGCAAAACGACGTAGTAGCAGAGGTAATGAGATGAGGCAAAAGGGCGTGATACGGTTACACATACGCGTGGAATGTACATACATTTTGACGCTTATAGCCTTACACGTGTCGATTAGTGAATGGAGGATAGTGATATATTACCTCATCTTCCATGTTACTTTAACGCTGTCTTTCTGACTGCACACCGCACACGGAGCTCTCCTGTTTTTCCAATTTCTAACAACCCTAAAGGTTCTCCTAATATCTTTTTCTATTAAATTCTAAAATAATACCTCTAATTATCCATTTAGTTTTGCTGTTAAATTTATAGCTATAAAAAATGGTGTCGACTTATGTGTTGTTTAAGCGAACAAATTTAAATACATGATGAAAGTACTTGAAGGTAAGGGTTAATGAAAAAATTATAAATGAAAAAAAAGGGATGCTTAGGGTTGACGATAAAATGTGTGGTTCATAGATGTGTCGGCATAAACTTTTGGGTCAAAGAATGATTTAAGATGGTATCGGAGTAGATGGTCTAAGAGGTCTGGTGTTCAAGCCCCTGCAATATTTTTTTCATTTTTTTGGTCTTCTTTATATTTTAAACCTACGAGTGAGGAGGTGTGTTAAATGATATGATATTTAATTTGTCTTCATCTATCAATTTAAGTTTTTTGGGTCAATCAATGATTTAATAATATGTTTAATTAGATTATTCACATAAATCAATATAAATATTATTGTTTATGAATTTAATGGCAAAAACCTATCGGGATTGTTTGAAACAAACTCTAAACTTCAAAGGTTGGGATAAATAAACTCTGAACTATAGTTGTTGAATGAGAAATTTTAGATCAATCACAAGTTGCCACGTCATTTACTAAATCAACGATGAAATTCCAAATCATTAAATTTGGGCTCAATTAGGAGTTGACATATGTCCTGAATTGAAGTTGAAGACAAATTTCGATGACGCCACGTGGTTTTATCATGACTGTTGAATCACATAAGATTAATTTGACCCAATTTGATATTATTATTTCGGTCAAAGTCCAACTAGGCCCAAAAATAGGCTGAATTTGACCCAAATGTCAAATTAGGCCTAAATCCGATTAATTGGGCCCAAAAGCCAGGCCCATGGATCAACCAAGCTCAAGCCCACCTATGAACTCTATAAATAGAGAATCTCTTCTCATTTGGAAAGGCCAACAATTCTGCATTCCAGAGAACTTAGAGGGAATTCTCTATAATCAGAAAACTCCCTTGACTCCTGAAGTTAATCACATCTGAAGATACAAGCATTCTGAAGACTGAAGTCCTTTGAAGATGCAAGCATTCTGAAGACTGAAGTTCTTTGAAGATACAAGCATTCTGAAGACTGAAGCCCTTTGAAGATATAAAGATTGTTCTACATTCAGATGCCATCCAAGGCTTCCTCCACAAACACTGATACATGGGACCTGCCACCCGCAGTCGCTCAAGAGAAGTCATGCAAAAGCAAGAACAGAGCTCCCTCATTGCCCACAACATCTTGAGGCAAAATTATGGAATCCCCACAAGGCAGGGTTGTCATCAAGGAAAACCCCCTATTTGACAACTCTATTTCCGCCTCCAGCAAGCCGAAAAGACATTTACCGCCATATGTGATCTCTGTCATGATGGCAGATGTGACGGCAGAAGCGGCCATGACAGAAATGGAAAGGAAGATTAACTTTCTGAGAAAGTCGTTGAGGAGCGAGACCATGAGATCGCTGCCCTGAGAGAACAAATGCAGTCTCGAGAGGCTGCTGAATCTAGCCAAGCACCTACGGTCAAAGCAACTGACAAGGGGAAGACCGTGCTGCAAGAAAACCAAGGGCGACAGTCAGACTCAGTGGCATCTCTGTCGGTCCAATAACTGAAAGACATGATCATGACCTTCATAAGAGCTCAATATGGAGGGCCGGCTCAAACTTCCTTCATGTATTATAAGTCATACACCTAGAGGATCGACAATCAGCGAATGCCTGCAGGGTATCAACCCCCAAAGTTCTAACAATTCGACGGAAAGGGAAACCCAAAGCAACATATCGCCCACTTCGTAGAAACATGCGAGAATGCGGGAATAAAGGGAGATCTACTAGTCAAACAGTTTGTTAGAACCCTCAAAGGAAACGCTTTTGACTGGTACACAAACTTAGAGCATGAGGCGATTGACAGCTGGGAGCAACTTAAAAGAGAATTTTTGAATCGTTTCTACAGCACTAGGTGCAACGTCAGCATGATGGAGTTGAAAAACGCCAAACAATGGAAAGGAGAGCCGGTCATCGATTATATCAACCGATGGAGAGCTCTGAGTCTGGATTGCAAAGATTGACTCATCGAATTATCTGCTGTAGAAATGTGCACACAGGGTATCCACTGGGAACTCTTTTACATCCTGCAGGGAATAAAGCCTCGTACCTTTGAAGAATTGGCGACCCGTGCCCACGATATGGAGCTAAGTATTGCCAACAGAGGAACGAGAGACTTCCTGAGCCACGAACCGAAGAAAGACAAGAAAAGAGGTGAAGGGCACCGAGAAAATTATGAAAGGTGCCACAAAGGAATCAATGGTCGTTAATACGACCCCGTTGAAGTTCTCCTCGAAAGGGAAAGAGAAGAAGATAAAAAAGAAAGACGAAGGAGGCGAAAGACATCGCCTAACCCTGAAGGAACGACAGGAAAAAGTCTACCCATTCCCCGACTCTGATGTTGCGGATATGCTTGAGCAACTACTAGAGAACCACCTTATCCAGCTACCAAAATGTAAACGACCGGAACATGCTGGTAAAGTGGATGATCCCAACTACTGCAAGTATCACAGGGTCGTTAGCCACCCAGTTGAAAAATGTTTTGTACTGAAGGAATTGATCCTCAAATTGGCCCATGAGAGGAAAATAGAGCTGGATCTAGACGAGGTGGTCCAAATGAATCATGCTGTGGTGATAGTAGCTCCAAGCGTGGCGGCACCAATCATATATTATGAAGAAAGGGAGAGCTCGGTCCAGTTTGGGACCTTCGAACGTATGGTAGTGCAGTTTCAGCAAGAGGTCCAAGCTACAGATCTTCAAAACGGAGGAGAGCGTGCTGACGATGTCGATAATGAAGGCTGGATTCTTGTGGCGCGACGTAAGAAGGAAAGACTGAACTCTACCCAAAAAGAGCTACACTCTCATAGAAGCTACAAGAGAGAGAGCAAGACACAAAATAGGAAGGGTAGAAAGAAGGCTTGGAGGCCCAAAGCTGTTGACGAGAGAGACGAGGATGTTCCTCGTCCCAGTCGACAGATGATGTTAGTAGATTTCCTCCCAAAGAACTTCTACAATTAGGGTCAGAGAAGACACCTGAGGTTGCTGCATGTCATGTTGTCAGTATCAGAGAGGACGAAGATACCGTTCCAGGCCCATTAAAATCGACAGAAGAACCAAAGGGTTCGTCACCATTCAACATAGATGACCTACTTTCACTCCCGCGAGAAGCTAAGACGACCCTCATTGAGGTATTGTTAGAATCCAACGCCTCTGGTGCATCGACCTCCGCAACACGTGCTTATGCCTCGTGTTGCATATCCATAGGCTTCTCAGATGAAGATCTGCTACTAGGATCCAAATTTCATAATAGGCCTTTGTACGTCTCTAGATACATTCGAGAATAGATAGTGGGTCGAATCCTCATCGGCAACGAATCTACCATCAATATAATGCCTAAGACGACTATGAAACAGTTGGGCATATTCATGGAAGAGCTATCAAACAGCAAATTAGTAATTCAGGGTTTCAATCAAAGCAGCCAAAGGGCGATAAGCATGATATGCTTGGAGATCCTCATTGGCGATCTGAAAGCCAACGCGCTGTTTCATGTGATAGACTCAAAGACCACCTACAAGCTTCTATTGGGATGCCCTTGGATTCATGGGAATGGTGTGATTATATCGACACTACATTAGTGTTTCAAGTTTTACCAAGACGGGATTAAGAAGGTTGAAGCAGATTCTAATCCGTTTTTCGAGGCCGAGTCTCACTTTGCAGATGCAAAGTTTTACCTAAAGAGTGAGAATTCCGGTGAGACTATGTCGGAAGAGAACTTGCTGGCAAAGAAAGCAGGTGGATCCCGGTCGAGGTCGCCAATAGACACAGAGAAAAGGGCGGGTAGCAAGGTACAAGTCTCCAACCCTAAAGGGAGTAGAATATCCCTCGGTGTTGGAGAAACACCCGTGGCGAGGGGCGAAAAAGCCTCAAAACCTCCGATTTTACTTTATGTCCCTTTGTCGAGACGAAAAAAGGGTGAGTCACCTTTTACGAAATGCTCAAAAGGTTTGCAGGTCAGAGACATAGAAATTCTAAAGGAGAGTTTCGTCACATCCTCACACCGATAATGAAGTAAGAAGTTCACAAGCCGGAGGCGGAAGTGACTGGGTTAAAGCTGCCCAAGAGGCGAACTAAAGATGGATTCGATCCCAAGGCTTACAAGCTGTTGGCGAAGGCGGGCTACGACTTCATAACTTACATTGAGTTCAAGAGTTTTATGATTTATAAGCAACCCCGACTCTCACCAACCCAAAAGAAGCTTTTGCAAGAAGGACATGCTATACCCACGTCGAGGGCGGGACTCAAATATGAGCTGTCAGAGCCAGTCTGCATAATCAGAAAGGCGAAGGGGAAAGTGGCCAATAGCAATCATATCAATGCAGAAGAAATCGATGATACAGGAGAAAAAGAGGGAAAGATAAAAGAGCCTCAGCCTTCGACTGTATTAGACTGTCTGCCGCACGCGCCTTGGTCTTCGGACTTGAGCATGACAGAAGCAGAAAGGGAAAGCCCACATACTATTCTCAGAGTTACTCGACGTTCAATTTTTCGAAGGTTGACTATGCCAAATGAACGAAATAAGGAAATCATCTGTAATTGCCGGTGGTAGAGCGACCGTCGACCTTCGAGAGACTAGATGCAGTTCCGACGGAGAACGAAGGAAAACCTCGCGCTCCATTTTTTGATCGTCTGAAGCACGAAAGGGCTGAAGATCCCCTCGACCAATATGTCCCTAGTAAGACAAAGGAGAAGGAAAAAGCCTGCATTGACGCCCCTGAAATGACCATAAGAACGAGGGGGTCGATACCTCGAGCGTCCATCTGGCGAGGAATCAACCTTAAAAATGCTGAAGCGTCATTGGACTAGAAGCCATCAGGAGAGGCAAGAAGTGATGGAGAAATCGTAGTACTGTCCCCTCACGCATGAAGAGAAAGACCTTAATTACTCTAAGCATAAGTGAAGGCACGTTCAAAGTAAAGAGGCACGAATCGTTTTCACTAATCCTCAGAATGGAAATTTAGAGCATGAGGAAGGCGAAACTTCGTGCCACCACATCACAAACACCGAAGAATTCGAAGAGGGTATGACCAAAGAGGAAGTGGAGGACGCTCTGCAAGGTCTAAAGGACGGTGGTTATTCCACGGTGGACGAGATAAAAGAGGTGAATCTGGGCACTGTAAAAGAACCGCATCCGACTTTCATCAGTGCGTCCCTCGGAAGAGGAAGAGGACAAGTACATGAGTCTGCTCACCGAATACATGGATGTTTTCGCCTGGTCATACAAAGAGATGTCGGGACTAGATCCAAAAGTAGCAGTCCACCATCTCACGATCAAACATAGGTGTCGACCCATTAAGCAGGCTCAACGATGCTTTCGGCCAGAACTTATCCCCCAGATTGAGGTTAAGGTCAATAATTTGATTGAGGCAGGGTTCATTCGCGAAGTTAAATATCCAACATGGATAGCCAACATTGTCTCTGTTAGAAAAAATAATTGACAGCTTCGTGTTTGCGTAGACTTTCACGACCTAAATAGCGCATGCCCGAAAGATGATTTTCTATTGCCCATCATAGAGATCATGGTCGATGCAAAAACGGGACATGAGGCCTTATCCTTCATGGACAGATCTTTCAGGTATAACCAGATACAAATGGCCCTCACAGACGAGGAAATGACGGCATTTCGAACCCCAAAAGTGATATATTGTTACAAGGTAATGCGCTTCGGGTTGAAGAACGCCGACGCTACTTATCAACATGCCATGCAGAAGGTGTTTGACGATATGTTGGACAAACACGTGAAGTGCTATATATATGACCTTGTGGTCAAGACCAAGCGATGACATGACCATTTGAAAGATCTAAGAACCGTGTTCGATCACCTGTAAAAATACCAATTAAAGATGAACCCTTCATATGTGCGTTGTAAGACATCGAGGGATAGAGATAGGCCAATTCAAGATCGATGCCATCCAGAAGATGCCAAGGCCAAGGAATCTACATGAGTTGAGAAGTTTGCAGGGATGTTTGGCCTACATCCGGAGGTTTATTTCTAACCTGGTAGGGTAGTGTCAACCCTTTCAAAGACTGATGAGAAAGGGAGAGAAATTCGAATGGGATGAGGCCTACCAGAATGCTTTCGATACCATAACAAGGTACCTGATTAGCCCTCCTGTCTTAAGAGTCCCAGTAGCGAGCAAGCCGTTGATACTATACATTGCAGCGTAAGAGAGATCACTGGGGGCACTATTGACATAAAAAAGAGAAAAGGGAAAAGAACGCACTCTCTATTACTTAAGTAGGACCCTGAATGGAGTCGAGAGCAATTATTCCCCTATAGAGAAGATGTGCCTTGCACTCTTCTTCACCATAGATAAGTTGAGGCACTACTTGCAGGCCTTCACAGTCCATTTAATGCGAAAGCCGATCCCATCAAGTATGTCTTGTCCAGGCCGATCATCTCGAGACGTTTAGCCAAGTGGGCAATCATGCTTCAACAGTACGACATTGTTTATGTACCTCAAAGGGCAGTTAAAGGGCAGACATTGGCTGACTTCCTGGCAGATCACCTAGTTCCTTCGGATTGAGAGTTAAGTGAAACTTTTCCGATGACGAAGTTCTCTTCACAGAAACCTCAGGGTTGTGGGTCATGTTCTTTGACGGTGCGGCACGAAAAAGTGGTGCGGGGGCAGGTATCGTCCTCATTTCGCCAGAAAAGCATATTCTGCCTTATAGCTTCGCACTTGTCGAGTTATGCTCAAACAACGTCGCTGAATACTAAGCCTTGATAATTGGTCTCCAAATGGCCTTAGAGATTGGAGTAGCTTGTATAGAAATCTCCAGTGACTCAAAGTGGATAATCAATCAAGTCTTATGCCAGTATGAGGAGAAGTATGACGACTTGAAACCCTACTTCACGTACGCTCGCCAGTTGATGGAGAAGTTCGAAAGCGTGGCGTTGGAATATGTCCCAAGGATAGAGAACAAGAAAGCGGATGCCTTGGCAAACCTAGCCACTGCCTTAATGGACTTGGATAATGTACGCCTTAATATATCACTTTGGTGGAGATGGGTTGTACCTCCAGTTGGGACTACATATGGGGAAACGAATGCGATATCAGTCTACCTAACCGACGAGAAAGACTGGCGGCAACCCATCATAAATTACCTTGAGCATGGAAGGCTCCCGGATGACCCCCCTCGTAAAATCAAGGTTCACAGGAGAGCCGCACATTTCATTTACTACAAAGGGGTCCTATACCATCGATCCTTTTAAGGCCTTTTCCTTCGATGCCTCAGTAAAGAAGAGTCAGGGAAGGCTTTGGAGGAAGCACATTCAGGCGTATACGACACGCATCAAGTTGGACCAAAGCTACAGTTCCAGCTGAAAAGAATGGGTTACTATTGGCCGGGAATGACCCAGGATTCAATGGATTATGCAAAGAAATGTGAAGCCTATCAATATCACGCGAATTTCATTCATCAGCCGCCGAAGCCTCTACATTCGACCATAGCCTCGTGGCCTTTCGAAGCATGGGGACTTGATCTAGTCGGCCCTATAACACCTAAGTCATCAGTAGGGCACTTCTACATCCTCGTAGCCACTGACTACTTCTCAAGATGAGCTGAGGCTGTTGTGCAAGAGAAGCTAAGAAAGAAAACGTGGTGGGTTTTATCCGCACTCATATCATTCATCAGTACGGTATTCCCCATCGGATCGTGACGGATAATAGAAGAAAATTCTCCAACAGTTTGATGGACAGGTTGTGTGAAAAATTCAAATTCAAGCATTACAAGTCATCCAGTATAACGCCACTGCAAATGGGTTGGCTAAGGCATTTAACAAGACATTGTGCAACCTACTGAAGGAAATTGTTTCCAAGTCGAAGAGAGATTGGCAGGAGAAGATCGATGAAGCATTGTGGGCTTATCGCACCACTCACCGTACCCCTACAGAAGTTACCCTGTACTCTCTCGTGTATGAGGTAGAAGCTATCCTTCCTTTGGAAAGAGAAATTCCATCGCTAAGAATGGTGGTGCAAGAAGGGCTCACTATAGAGGACAACACCAAACTTTGGCTCCAAGAGTTGGAAGCACTGGATGAAAAAAGATTAGAAGCTCAACAAGTGTTGGACTGTTACCACGCGCGAATATCTAAAGCCTTCGATAAGCATGTAAAGCCTCGGTCTTTTCAAGTCGGTGATCTAATGCTCACTGTAAGGAGACTAATTATCACGAAAAGACATACGGGGAATATGTTTACACCTAAATGGGATGGGCCCTATGTCGTCAAAGAAGTCTACACAAGCGGAGCGTACAAGATAGTTGATCAAGATGGGCTAAGAATTGGCCCAATCAACGGCAAGTTTTTCAAGAAGTTTTACGCTTAACAAATGTAAAAAAAAAAAAAAAGAAAAAAAAAGAAAAGTCTTTGTACGAACTACGTTACGACTTGATCTCTGTCATTATGAAGGTACGTAGGCAACTTAAAGAAATTTAAGTTCAGTCGCGCATAAAAAATACTTCTTTTTGAACTACAATATGACCTTATCCCTATCATTAAGAAGGGTATGCAGGCAACTTGAAAGAAACTTCAAGTTCAGTCCAGTTTATTAAAAAAAAAAACTTAATCAACGTCATGATTTGATCACTTTTTTTAAAGGTACAAAGGAAACTTAAAGAAATTTAAGTTTAGTCCATCAGAAAAGGTACCACAACCACCTAAGTATACTACAAGATTGATGTTGATCATCCCCGTTAAAGAATGACACTCCAGATTGAAGATGTTCATCCTTATTGGGGGCAACACAATGGATTGAAGATGTTCATCCCTCGTAAGGAGCCAGCACAGTAAATAAAAGGCACACACTTGGAATGCACTTCGCTTCCTCTTTAAAATCAAACTTAGACGTTCCTCCATCTTCAAGTTTATAGGCTTCGTCGATGCTTTTCAATCTTCAAGTTTAGAGGCTTCATCAATGCTTCATCTTCATGCTTAAGTCTTAAGGTTTTGCGATGCCATCTTCACGCTCAAAGTTGCGAAGTCGAGCTCAATGTGAAGATTCATCGATGCTTCGTCAAACTCAAATGCGGAGGATTTGCCGATGCTTTGTCAAATGCGAAGGTCCTATCGATGCTTCTCTATCTTCAAGTTCAGAGACTCCATCGAAGCTATTCCATCTTCAAGTTCAAGATTTGCGTGCATGGCCCCACTTCCATCTTCAAGTTCAAGGTCAGTGTGCATGACTCTGTTCCATCTTCAAGTTCAAAGTCGGTGTGCATGGCTCGACTCCATCTTCTATGACTCGGTCTACTAAATCATGATGCAGCTTCGCTTCATCTCTAAAGTCTGGCGTGGTTCACTTCATCTTTAAAGTCGTGGCGTGGCTTAATTTCATCTCCAAAATGATAGCGCGGCTTCACTTCATCTCCAAAATGTTGGTGCAATTTTGCTTTATCTCCAAAGTCTAGCGTGGTTCACTTCATCTCCAAAGTTGTGGCTTGGCTTCGTTTCATCTCCGAACTGATGGCGTGGTATCACTTCATCTCCAAACTGATGATGCGACTTCACTCCATCTTCAAAGTCGTGGTGCAGTTTCATTTCCTCTCCAAAATATTGGTACAACTTCACCCCTTCTCCAAAATTGGTGTAGCTTCAATTTCTCTCCAGAAATGTGGGTGTGGTTCCACCTCATATGCGAGATCAAGTTTGGTTTGCCTAGCTCTACCTCATATGCAAGGACAACTCCGGTCCATCTAGCTCCACCTCATATACGAGGACAACTTTGGTCCATCTGGCCCCGCCTTGTACGCGAGATCGACTCTAGCCAACCTGACTCCGCTCAAAAGCTTGATGGCATATTCTTCTCATCTTCAAAGTTTGATGGCATATACGCCTCATCTTCAATACTCGATGGCATATTTTCCTTATCTTCAAATTTTGGTCAAGGAGTAGCATAACAAGATAGACTTTATGGGGATCCTCCCTAGGGTGAAAGCATAGGAGAGTTGTAAGCCTTGAAAGGCCCCTCCCATGACGATCAGGATATGCAAATGGTGCTACAAGGTAGACCTTATCGGGATCCTCCCTCGGGTGAAAGCATGGGAGAGTTGTAAGCCTTGCAGTCCCCCTCCCATGACGTTTAGGATATACGAAGGGTGCTACAAGGTACCTTATCGAGATCCTCCCTAGGGCGTAAGTATGAGAGAGTTGTAAGCCTTACAGGGCCCCTCCGAGGATGATCAGGAAGCATGAACAAGTGTATAGTAGATAGACCATACCAAGGTCATCCTAGAAAAGATGTGGTTACACTCCCTTGGGTTGCGCTTTAGCTCCTACAAAAGAGCAAGGGGGACAAGTTAGTAAACCTACGCAAAAGAAAGAAAAGTAAGGGGGCAAGTAAAAAAAAAAAGAAAAAAATACGAAATTTTCTTTAAAAAAAAATGAAAGAAGAAGAAGAAAAGGAGAGAAAGGAAAGATTAGAAGAAGAGGAGGGGATGAGGATAATGGAGGGGTTTGGGTCTTATTTATAGAGGTTCCTATGTTCCATAACAAATTAGGAAATTCAAATCAAATAAAGATTCGATTCAAAATATTAGATTTTTTTTCCTAATTTGATTCTATCCTAATGTCAAATTAAATTAAACAAATTCTCTATCTAATTTAATTTTATTAGATTTTGTCCTCCAATTTACCTTTAACTAAAATTTGAAAACATTCCAAATTTTATTCAAAATCAAATTTAAATTGTGCAAATTAAAATTTGGCCATATTCCAAATTTTATTCAAAATCAAATTGTTCAACATTGAGATTAAATTGTAAATAAAATCTCAAATTAAAATTTGGGCATATTCTAAATTTTATCCCAAATCCAAATCCTCAGTCTTTTATCTCAAACCAAATTATTAAGGATAAAATCTCAAATTAAAATTTGGGCATATTCCAAATTTTATCCCAAATCTAAACACTAAATCACCCGACTTCCAAATTATTAAGGATAAAACCCAAATTAAAATTTGGGCATCTTCCAAACTTTATATCAAATTCATCTAAATTTAGGTTCTAAATCAAGTTGTGGGAAAGATCTAAAATTCATCTCAAATTAAAATTTGGCCATATTCCAAATTCAAGTATCCTATTGGGTTTTTATCTTGAATCAAAATAAATTGCGGATAAAAAAAATATCAATTGATCTTTTATTCAAACTTGGGCATATCCCAAATTTTATCTTAAATTCAAATCAAATTTAATTGGGACAAAGCTCAAAATTTTTCGTAAATTTGGCGATATTCCAAATTTTATCTCAAATTCAAGTTAAACTTATGTACTAAATTCATAGTTTGACCGACACATCAATTGAGGTCAAATTCAAGAACAAATATATTTGGATTTTGATTCCAACTTTATATTTTTCGAAATTCATCCACCCATGTATGTGCATAAATCTCAAAAGGGGCATTTGTTGAATGAGAAATTTTCGACCAATCACAAGTTGCCACGTCATTTACTAAATCAGTGACGAAATTCCAAATCATTAAATTTGAGCTCAATTAGAAGTTGACACGTGTCCTGAATTGAAGTTGAAGACAAATTTCGATGATGCCACGTGATTTTATCATGACCGTTGAATCACATAAGATTATATTGACCCAATTTGATATTATTATTTGGGTCAAAGTCCAACTAAGCCTAAAAATAGGCTGAATTTGACCCAAATGTCAAATCAGGCCTAAATCTGATTAATTGGGCCCAAAGGTCAAACTCATAGATCAACCAAGCCCAAGTTCAACTAATTGGGCTGAAAGGCCAGGACCATGGATCAACCAAGCCAAAGCCCACCTGTGAACTCTATAAACAGAGAAGCTCTCCTCATTTGGAGAGGTCAATAATTCTACATTCCAGAGAGCTTAGAGGGAATTCTCTATAATCAGAAGACTCCCTTGACTCCTGAAGCTGACCACACCTGAAGACTGAAGTACTTCGAAGATACAAGCATTATGAAGACTAAAGTCCTTCGAAGATATAAGCATTCTGAAGACTAAAGTCCTTTGAAGATACAAGCATTCTGAAGACTGAAGTCTTTTGAAGATATAAGGATTTTTCTACATTCAGAGAGCCTAGAGAATTCATCAATAAGCAGAAGACTCCCAAGACTCCTAAAGCTGCACTTTTAGAAGACAGAAGACCCTTGAAGACACAAAGACTCTTCTAAGACTTTTACTTCAAAAACATTTTGTGCTTTTCTTCTTCAAGTCAAACACATTCACCCAACTGAGAGAGAATCAGAGGATCAAGTACTAGAGATCGAACCACATCGCATCAAATCAACTTCAACATCGAAACCAACTCAAGTTAAACTCCACGAAATAAGTTTCTCCGGAAGCCTCGTGTGAACAATAGTATAGGAGTATTTTTTTTTATAATCTAACCTATTCAAATTTGATTCATATTCTAGTATTTTCTTGAGTATGAACAAAATGGAAAAAATATTCGAAAATTACTTTATCCTTAATAAGATAACGTTATAGAGAGTAGCAAATTTTTAGTACTCTTGTAACATATATTCCTTTTTGTCCACTCTACAAAGTTCACTTTCATAGATAACTCTTTATGTTGGCTTACATCATTATTAATAGATCGCTTAGTTCCAAATTTCGTTAGATGTCTGTAAATAACTTATGTTTGATACGAGTGTTAATATATGTTGAGTGAAATTTTGATTTTAAAAAATAAGAGATAACCAATCTTTGGTTGGAGAATCCCACATTGGAAAATTTTGATTTGGAAGCCTCCCTTTTGTACTCCAACCTTGGGCTTTGGGTTTGGGTCCCAAGAGGTACTCATGTTTTAGAGGGAGTGAGAAGATAGACTAATGTGGGTTCGATGGATGTTCCACACGCATGTTATGGTTTTTATTTTATTTTATTTTATTTTATCTCTTTTAATAATTAAAAACAGAAAAAACTTGGTCCTTTGCGCATGCGCGTCTTCCGGCCCGCCCTCGCACGTTCTGAGGCTGCCCGCCTATTTCTCACGCGACAGTTCCACGCTAAAGGCCTATAAAAGGCGTGGCCTTCAGTAATTCAGAGCATGGATCATCTTTCACTTCCTTCCATTCTTCAATCGAAAACTTTCATCTTCTTTCTTTTCCACTTTCCGTTTCCCAAGCAGTCAGTTAGAAAGGTTGTGTGTTCTGGTCAGTAACGGTGCATTTCAGACCAGGTTTTCTTTTTCTGGGTTGTTTTATCTTGAGAACAACGTGGTAGTATTCCTGACCTGTTTGCACACTTGGGCAAAGCCGCGCAACGTCTTAAAGAGAGTGAGCCTCGCGATTCAGCCTATAACAAACTTCTGTTTTGCAGGTTTTGTTCTTTGTTCGACCATCGTGTCCTGACCGTTTGCTGTTGTCCTGTTCGTCATCTAAGGGTCTTGCTGTTTCCAATAGTTTTAAGGCATTTCCCTGCCACATCACTAATGGCCCTCACTAGCAACAACGACATTATGACATCTGACCTCGATCGTCCATTCCCGTTCAAAGGAGCGAACTTCAAACGGTGGAAGCAAAAGATGTTGTTCTTTCTCACTGTCAAGAAAGTTGCCGACCCTTGTACCAGAGATAATTTAATCGTCCGTTTAGAAAAACTAACTAAACAACAGACAAATGAAGCTGCTGACTGGGAGGAGAAAGACTTTCTTTGTCAGAACTTTATTTGTAATGGTTTGACTGATGATCTGTATGACTACTATAGTACAATGAAAATAGCGAAGAAGGTCTGGGATGCTCTACAAAAGAAGTACAACACCGAGGAGGCCGGGTCGAAGAATATGCTGTCAGCCATTATCTCAAGTTTCAGATGACGGATGACAAATCCATGGAGGCTCAGTCCCATGAACTCCAGAAGATAGCCCAGAGATAATTACTGAAGGTATGCCTCTAGACGAATAATTCCAAGTTGTTGTTATTATTAATAAACCGCCTCCCTTTGTGGAGGGACTTTAAAAACACTTTGAGGCATGAGACCAACGAGTTCTCCTTGGAAAGTCTTATCACCCAGCTAAGGATTGAGAAGGAAGCCCGAAAGTAGGACCAGAGGGAGGAGGTGAACGTTATACTTGGGAAATCCGGCTCAGACGTGGTAAAACTTGACCAAAAATCAAATGGGACAAAGAGGAAAGCTTAGAATCGTGGCTCCAACAACCAGAACCAATAGAAAAAGCAGAAGCCTCTTTAGGAGAAACGGTACAACTCCTCTGCTTTAATTTTAATAAACCTGGGCACATAGCTAGAAACTGTAGGAACATGCGTCGTCCTGCTGGTCAGGTGAACCTGACAGAAGAACCATTAGTCGCCATGATCATATAAGTAAATGTGATCGGTGGTTGTGAAGGGTGGTGGATAGACACTAGTGCTATGCGCCATGTCTGTCACAACCTTAGTCTCTTTAAAACTTATACTGAAACTAAGGATAAGAATATTTTATTGGGGGATCACCACTCCACAAAAGTTGCTGGAACCGGTGAGGTGGAACTAAAGTTTACCTCTGGGAAGAAATACGTTGAAGGATGTCCTGCACACTTCGAAGATACGAAAGAATTTGGTCTCAGGCTATCTCCTCAACAAAGCCAGGTTTACTCAAACTATAGGGGCAGACCTATATACACTTACCAAAAATAATGTATTCGTAGGGAAAGAGTGTTCAACTGAGGGAATGTTCAAATTAAATTTAACCTTAATAAAATGAAATCTTCTGTTTATATGTTGTGTTCTATGAATGTTTGGCATGCTAGAATCTGTCATGTGAATAAGAATTTAATTAGTAAGATGATTAGGCTAGAAATGATATCTAAGTTATCCACGAATGAATTTGATAAATGCGAGTATGGTAGTCAGGCTAAAATTAGTAAAACTCTGCATAAATCTATACTTAGGATTTTTTAGCCTCTAGATTTAATTCATTCTGATTTATTTTTTATGGCATCTTGACAAGGCATAGTAAAAGATATTTCATTACTTTTATTGACGACTGCTCTGATTTTACTTTTATATATTTGCTGAAAAACAAAAGTGATGCTTTTGATGCCTTCAAACTGTTTTTTTATGAAGTAGAGAATCAGTTTAATAGAAAGGTTAAAAGACTTCGTAGTGATAGGGGAACTGAGTACGACTCTGACAGTTTTAATGTGTTCTTTAACTCACATGGAATAATACACAAAAAGACCACACCTTATTCTTCTGAAATGAATGGAAAAGCCGAAAGGAAAAATAGAACTTTAGCTGAGCTAGTAGTTGCTATTTTAGTTAGTTCAGAAGCCATGTCTTATTGGTGGGTGAACATCCTTACCGTGTGTTATGTCCTAAATAGAATATCAAAGTTTAAAAACAAAACTTCACCTTACAAAATTCTCAAGAATAAGAAACCAAACTTGTCTTACTTTAGAACATGGGGTTGTCTAGCCTTTGTAAGGATTCCAGACCCAAAAAGGAGAAAGCTGACTAGTACAGCTTACGTGTGCATCTTTATAGGTTACGTCTTAAATAGTAAAGCCTATAGGTTCTATGATCTAGTGAACCAAGTGATCATTGAGTTAATGATGTCGATTTCTTTGAAGATAGATTTTCTTTTAAATTAAGGAATAGTGGGGGCTCGGGATCAAATGGTCTAATCTTAGTTAGAAATCCTAAACCTAGAGAGGAAACCGACCCAGGACCTAGAAGAAGCAAAAGAGCTAGAACCTCCAAAGATTTCGGGCATGGCTTCCTGACCTATAATATAGAAGAAGATCCTAAAGATCTGAAAGCTCCCATGTCCTCAGTAGATGCCAACCTATGGCAAGAAGCCATAAATGATGAGATGGACTCACTTGAGTCAAATAGGACTTGGCACTTAGTAAATCTACCTCTAGGTTACAAGGCAATAGGGTGCAAAGGGATATTAAGGAGGAAACTTAGACCTGATGGAACTGTTGACAAATTTAAAACTAGGTTAGTAGCCAAGGGTTTTAGACAAAGAGAAAAGGTAGATTTATTTGATACCTTCTTCCCTATCACTAGAATTACCTCAATTCGTGTCCTGTTTTCTCTCGCTACCCTTCATAATCTCATAGTACATCAGATGGATGTAAAGACCGCTTTCCTAAACGGTGAACTTGAAGAAGAGATTTACATAGAACAAATTGAGGATTTTGTAGTCCATGGTCAAGAAAATAAGATGTGTAAATTAGACAAATCTCTCTATGGACTAAAACAAGCTTCTAAGCAATAGCATGAAAAATTTGACAACCTTATCCCATCTAAAGGTTTCAAGGTTAATGAAAGTGACAAAATAATCTCTACACTATCTTGTGTTTATATGTAGATGATTTGTTGATCTTTCGGTCGAACTTTCATGTCATAAATGATGTGAAATCAATATTAAGTGCAAACTTCGACATGAAAGACTTAGGAGAAGCTAGTGTAATCTTAGGCATAAAAGTGAATAGGTCTGAAAAAGGGAATTTCTTTGGATCAATCTCACCATATAGAAAAGTTTCTAAAGAAATATAATTACTTTAATGGTAAACCAGCTTGTACTCCCTATGACCCTAGTGTTAAGTTGTTCAAAAACACTAGTAATAGTGTTAATCTATCTAAGTATGTCAGCATCGTAGGCAGTCTTACATACATTGCTGACTGCACTTGGCCTCATATAGCTTATGCCATAGGATTACTTTGCAGGTTTACAAGTAGACCTAGTCAAGAGCATTGGAATGCATAGAAAGGGTAATGAGGTACTTAAAGAAAACCCAAAACCTAGGATTACATTATCAAATGTTTCCCACTGTCCTGGAAGGGTTCAGCGATGCTGACTGAAACTCTCTTTCGGATGATTCAAAGGCTACAAGTGGCTATATCTTTAATATAGCAGGCGAAGCTATCTCTTGGAAGTCCAAGAAACAGAACGATGGAGTCAGAAATGATAGCATTAGTGACAGCTAGTGAAGAAATGGGTTGGTTTATAAGTCTGCTATCAGAGATTCTCTTATGGGAAAAGCCGATACCAGCCATATTAAACCATTACTATAGTACTGCAGCAATTGCTAAAGTTTAGAACCGTTACTACAATGGAAAGAGACAAAAAATATGTCGTAAGTACAGTACCATTAGAGAGTTTTGATGCATTATTTTATGAAGTGAAATTATGGATGATATGCAAGGGTGAAATTGCATTGAGCACTCAAAATTCCTCAGTGGAATCCAAGTGTAAATTCCACTGAGTTTCCTGGTAAGTCCATGGTCGAACTCAGGGACTTGTGAAAACAGGTTGCGTTGGTAATTTTTAGGAAAACTTTGCAACCAAATAAATCAATAGTTGTTGAGGTTGTTGTTTGCGGTGATGAAAAATAAATAAATGTGGCGGATTTGAGAAAAGTCGGATTGTGTGATAGATGCACTAAGTATGCAGATGAACAGGTTGAGAAGGTCTTTAGCTAGCGTTACCTTGAAATGCGTCAAACTATGCGATCATGCTACAACCATGCACAACAAGTCATTTTCCAATGCAAATGCGATGCTCCTAAGTCTAGGATGCATGTGTTGAATGCAAAAGTGTCCATAGAGCTTATTCCTAAGTCTCTACTCTTGTCCTATGCGATGATGCAAGAAGCATAAAGGCAAGGTGACCGCACACAATCATATCCTATCTCCAGGATGCATGCGATGTGTTAATAGCAAATAGTGCTTATTCCTAAGCTTCTATCTCTTGATTATGCATTCTAATTTGACTCTCTCGAGCCTAGATTCAAACCTGACTTTCCCAAACCTAGATTTTATCCTTAGACTACCCTCAGAGTATCTCTAATGGACGAATGTAGCATATATAATATAAGATAATCGCATAGAATGAAGATTCCCAGTTGTGCTAGCTAAATGCTTCTCAACCCATTCAACAGATTTAGCTACTCTTGCATAAATAACAGAAAGTGAACATATATTGAGAAGGAAATCCCATTTTTATAACTGAGTTTAAGTACAAAATAACAATGGAAGATAAAGGTAGAGAGCCTGGTAGCAATTCCTTGCTAACCGAGGCTTTTACACTGTCAATCTTTATTTGATTCCAAAGATATTCCTGCTTTCGCAGGTGTCAGCCCTCTCTTTGTCCTTGAAGCTTCCGGCGCTCTCCCAAGCTTATCGAAATGATCTGTCGGCACAACCTTCTTCTCTCGCGTTCCCCTTAAGGTAAAAGAAAATCTAAGAACAAGGCTAAACTATGAACAGAACGGTGAACTCGTAAAACAGCTGAACTGTGGAACCCTTTTCTGAAGGATGCCTTTGGTATTTATAAAACTTCCAGGATGAAAGGTGACTTCTCTCTCATGACTGCACAAAAGGGACGACTTTAATTCCTGACTGATGCGCCGAATATTTGTCACCGAAAAGCTGAATGTACTTGTTCGTTGGCGGCTGTCAACTTAATTCGGATTCGACTGTCATCACCTTTCTATCCCATCGTGATTAATTATATCTTTCACCCAGATGGGCCCACCAAATTTCATTGACCAAGTTGCGGCAATCCTTCTTGAGCAAATGTTTGCGAACACAATCACCACAAAACTTTGCGGTAATGCTGCGCTCGACCAATGATTTCCTATGATCGCAATTTTCACCTTACGTCAACGCATATTCTGCACAAAAACACAAAAATCAACTGTTCCTATGAGATGAATGCATGCGGCCGCAATATAATAAACTTAATGCTTTTTGGACGCAATCTAACACATTTTATCAACGCAAGCCAACATTGTTTAAGAACTTAGCACTATGATAACGTGCATTTCTGCCCGTCATCACACCCCCAAATTTAAACAATGCTTGTCCTCAAGCATAAGTTAAAGACTTCATTTAGCAAGTCTACCGCAATGTTCTTCTCCTAGATTTCTCAAGGATACTTTGTTCAAATCCTATATACTAGAGTTTCCTTAATTCTTGTTCAAGTCTTCTCTTAAACTATTTCTAAGACCTAAGAACCGCAAGCTTAACCTTCAAAAAGACTTTACTAACTTCCGAGACATCGCATGATCTATTTTTAAGAGAAAATGTTTTCATCAGGGTGTCAAATGCTTTTATCTTTGCATATTTCTTGACATTGTTATTTTTTTCTGACCATGCGTTGATTCAAGTGCATTGCCTTCGTTTTGGCTTGGCCTCACGTGTGTCATGCGGACATCCAACTACGAGCAATGCGCTCTTCCTCAGACTAAACTCACACCTACTTGACAGCAGAGTTGTGGTCATTTATTTATGCGTTGATCATGGTGACTTACTTTCGTTTTGGCTTGCCCCCACGTGCGTCATGTGGACATCCAACTATGGGTAAGTGCCCTTCATAACTTAAATCTTATCAACATAAATTCCCCATTGTGTTGACAGTGGAGTTGTTATTGTCAATTTCTTTTTTTTTTTTTTTTTAGAGATAGCAAGGTCGAAAATAAATTTCTCACTCCTAAATTTAAAAAGCGGTAATGTCCTCATTGCCAAAAGATTGAAATAAGTCATGCGATGTTCTTGGAATACTTTGTAAAGAGAGTTTGAAAGAAAGCTAGCCTAACTTCTAGAAATATTTCATGAGGTGCCTATCTTAAAGTTAAGTTGACTCGAGTATATATGAAAGAAATAGAAGCATGTTTTTCATCATTGAAATCATACCTTGAAAAGAAACATCATCCGGTAAGTCACTAAATTTACTGATGTCAAATGATTTCGGTAATCAAAGAGGATACGGTGATGAATCCTTTAAAACAAAAATGTGATGCAATAGTGCAAAATTTGAAATAAAGATAAGGAAGAATACAACCCCCAAATTTTCGTTGTCGCCCGCATTGTGTATTGATGCATCCTTCTTTGTGGCAATCTCTTTTCTTTGGATTGCGGTGACAGAGTGAGATACATTGCTTCTTTGTGAAATATCTCTGCAATCCTGTGCCTCGACCGTTGCAAAAAACAGTGAGAGGGTCAAATGATTTTAAACAAAACAAAAATTCTTTTACAGCATTTTTTTTAATAGAATGAAGTAGGAATGAGTAAAGTGCAGATAGATAATGATGATTAAGGTGTTGAAGAAATGAGAGTTCAAGAACCAAACAAAGGATACTCTGGAAGACTTGCGCCTCAAATGATGTTGCTTGCCAGCGCAAAGGCCACTCCATTTTTCTTTATTCTGGGTTTTTCAGATCCACAGTGGTCTTTTCTGGCTGAAAACCACCCCCGCAATATGCCTTAACTCGCTATCCATTAACCTTAAATGTACGACTTCCATCCTTAGTGCTCAGCTCCACCGCACCATGTTGGAATATTTCTTTAATGATGAAGGGTCCAGACCAGCGCGATTTTAATTTTCCAGGGAAAAGCCCTAATCGTGAGTTGAATAGCAAAACCCTCGTTCCAACTTGGAGGTTCTTACCGCATATGTGTTTGTCGTGCCAACGATTGCTGCGCTCCTTGTAAATCTTCGCATTCCCAAATGCGTTAATTCTTCATTCTTCTAGCTCTGTCTCTTATACACATCTAGATGTGTATAAGAGACAGATTAAATGCAGTCCGGTATGCCAATAACGTATCGTCAAGCTTTGTTGCCCAATCTGTTCGTGAAGGCCTTACTACCTTCTCAAGTATCAGCTTAATTTCTCGATTGGACCTGTCTCTTATACACATCTAGATGTGTATAAGAGACAGCCTCGTTCC
This sequence comes from Benincasa hispida, assembly GCF_009727055.1. Lineage (NCBI taxonomy): Eukaryota > Viridiplantae > Streptophyta > Magnoliopsida > Cucurbitales > Cucurbitaceae > Benincasa > Benincasa hispida. The sequence goes on along the minus strand of NC_052356.1, from coordinate 46,026,944 downwards.
AACTTGGAGGTTCTTACCGCATATGTGTTTGTCGTGCCAACGATTGCTGCGCTCCTTGTAAATCTTCGCATTCCCAAATGCGTTAATTCTTCATTCTTCTAGCTCGACCAGTTGCATTTTTCGCGCTTCTTCTGCTTTCTTCAAATCAAAGTTCAACTTCTTTATCACCCACAGTGCCTTGTATTCCAGCTCCAGAGGCAAATGACACGCCTTATCAAATACCAACGCATATGGGGATATATCTATTGTTGTTTTAAATGCAGTCCGGTATGCCAATAACGTATCGTCAAGCTTTGTTGCCCAATTTGTTCGTGAAGGCCTTACTACCTTCTCGAGTATCTGCTTAATCTCCCAATTGGACACCTCGGCCTGACCATTCGTCTGTCGATGGTATGCGGTGGCTACTTTGTGGAGAATGTTGTACTTGCGCAACAGCTCCTTAACAGTATGATTGACAAAGTGAGACCCTTCATCACTTATTATGGCACGTGGGGTGCCAAAACGAATGAAAATGTTTTTCTTCAGGAATTGAGAGACTACCGCCGCATCGCTTGGGCGCACGCCACTGCCTCTACCCACTTGGATACATAGTCAATGGCTAATAAAATAAAATGTTTACCATTTGAGGGAGGGAATGGTCCCATGAAATCGATACCCCACATGTTGAACAATTCAAGCTCCAAGATGGTGTTCATCGACATTGCATGTTTCCATGAAATGTTACTTGTGTGTTAGCACCGATCACACTTCAGGGCATAGTCAACTGCATCCTTAAACAATGTAGGCCACTCTGTAAAACCTTGGCTGCAGTGCGCTGTCCTCCAAAATGGCCACCATATAGTGAGTCGTGACATTGCGATAATATGCATTGTTGAGCAACATTTGGAACGCAGAGTCGCAGGATCTGGTCTGCCCTTTTTTTATACAGATTCGGTTCATCCCAAGAATAATGTCTGCATTCATGTTTGAGCTTTCTCTATTGGTGGTAGGTATAATATTTAGGAAATTTTCCGCAAACTAGATAGTTGACTATGCCAGGATACCAAGGCAATTCTTCAATATGGAATAGCTGCTCATCCGGGAACACCGCACTCACCACTAATTCATTGCGGTCAACTTTAGGGTTTTCCAATCTAGACAAGTGATCCGCAACTTGGTTCTTTGTCCCCTTCCGGTCAATTATTTCTATGTCAAATTCTTGAGGAGGAGAATCCATATGAATCAACCTTGGCTTTGCGTCCTTCTTTGTCATTAAGTACTTTATTGCCGAATGATCAGTATGGAAGAGTACCTTTTTCCCCAGCAGATATGCTCGAAATTTTTCCAACGCAAAATTAATGCCAGAAACTCTTTCTCTGTGGTGGTATAATTGGTCTGAGCAGGATTTAATGTCTTACTCACATATGCGATGGGATGTAAGATTGCTTTTCTCTTTTGTGTCAAAGCTGCTCCGATCGCATACCCGCTTGCATCGCCACATAATTTCAAAAGGCAGTGTCCAATCAGGTGCAATTAACACGGGTGTGGTAATCAGCACATTCTTCAAAACCCTGAATGCGTTAAGGCAATTGTTTTCAAAATCAAATTTTCTATCAGCTTCGAATAACGCACTCAGTGGTTGTGCTATTTTCAAAAAAACTTTGACAAAGCGCCTATAGAATCCAGCGTGCCCCAAGAAACTTCCTACAACCTTCACGCTTGTTGGAGACGTAAATAACAAAAAGTGAACAAATATAGAGAAGGAAATTCCATTTTTATAACTGAGTTTGAGTACAAAATAACAATGAAAGATAAAGGTAGAGAGCATGATAACAATTCCTTGCTGACCGAAGCTTTATACACTGTCAATCTTTATTCGGTTCCAAAGATATTCCTGTTTCCGCAGGCATCAGCCCTCTCTCTGTCCTTGAAGCTTCCAACACTCTCCCAAGCTTATCGGAACGATTGCACTACCTTCTCTCTCACGTTCGCCTTAAGGTAAAAGAAAATCTAAGAACAGGGTTAAACTATGAACAGAACGGTGAACTCGTAAAACAGCTGAACTGTGGAACCCCTTTTCTGAAGGATGCCTTAGATATTTATAGAACTTCGAGGGTGGCTTCTCTCTCATGATCGAACAGACGGGACGACTTTAATTCCCGACTGATGTATAGAATTTTTGTCACCGAAAAGCTGAATGTACTTATTCGTTAGCGATTGTCAACTTAATTCAGATTTGACTGTCATCAGCTTTCTGTCCCATTGTGATTAATTATACCTTTCATCCAGATGTGCCCACTAAATTGCGCTGACTAAGTTGCGACACTCCTTCTTGAGAAAATGCTTGCGAACACAATCACCGCAAAGCTTGGCGGTAATGCTGCGCTCGACCAATGATTTCCTATGATCGCAATTTTCGCCTTGCGTCAACACATATTCTGCACAAAAATACAAAAATCAACTGTTCCTATGTGATGAAGAAAGTGAAGGGACTCTTATTCATGAGTACCTACAAGCGAAGCATATCTTTCCAATTCATTATGACAAAATTACCACATATACATTCAAACATACTAATATACATTCATAATGCTAAAGAGATCGAGAGATCATACCAGTTGAAAACTTCTTCTTCAAAGGGAATCTAAAACCCAATCGTCTACCTCGAACAATCACCACACGAATAGAAGGAAACAAAGATGATACCACCACTTAGAGCCCTCAGTATTCTTAGAATAAGAATTCAAAGTGTGGGCTTTGTTCAGATTTCGTAGAGGGGAAGAAGAAGAAAAACCATACACAATGATCAAGCAAGTGGAAGATGAGCTCGTCTATCGCATAGACAAGATGTTTGATCGTTTAGATGAAGTATACGATCGTATAGGAGAAAGTAAACGATCTTGTAGGAAAAAATAAGTGATCGTCTATATGATCGTTTAGTAAATATCGGGAGCTAAACACTCGCTTAGGAAAAGGTAAACGATCATTTAGTAAATAGCGCACGAAGGTATAATCGGCAAGCGATTGCTTAGCAATATCGGATAGGTAAGCGATCGTGACGACACTATCATATAGGCACTGATTTTCTAAGCGATGACACACTCTTTAACTCAATGTCTGCTCATCTCATGCTTAACACACCGTGAGCTATTTATGGAGTTCAAAGTGATCTTTCAACACACTCATCCTTCATTAAAACAGAAGAGACATCGTCTCATTTCCCTTTTAACCGTCCAATGAATGTGATCTCATCATATTCATAACATATAAATTAATGTCATATATTAATTATAGAGTTTTTCCTCCATTAGATATAAATCATATTTATATCCAATTTTCTCCAAATTAATGTATCTCATACACAAAATTAATTATATCATATATAATTATCTAGTTCAATTATATCATATATAATCGAACTCCCTCTTGTCAATTTGAACATTTCAAACTTGTATCTAAGCTACCAACGGGACCTTATGGACCTAAGGCTCGAAGCTCCAACGGTACGTGAATAGCTGACTAAACTCTTTAGTCACGATGTCCACCATCCGTTAACTATCAGGCATTCTACTAAAGACCGACAGTTGAACTCTTTTTGCCATAGATATATTTCTATGTCCATTGGATATAACCAATCATCAGTACGATGACCCTTCACAGATGCTCGTAATTACAGCAGGCCAATTTACATTTTTGTCCCTATAATTACATCTTCCTCTTTAAGTACCACTGATCCCTCTAATGAACAATACAATATAGTCCTACTATGTGTGAACACCTCTCGGGCCATAAGAAGGTGCGTGGCACCACATCGTTCAAGCCCCGGGATCAGCCCTTAAGAGTGCAATCTATCTACTTACCCCTGCTTTGGGGAATGAGTGAACTCCATCTTGTGAAGTTAAGCTCCCAGCTCCCAAATTAGATGAATTCCCAAAATGATAGGTTTGAGTCGGCGCTCTGGCCACTCGCACCCATGCAAATCAAAGGACCGCCCTCAATGGTAGGAGTTCCCAACTCATTCAGGATTGAGGTCATGTTACCAATGGTCATCCTAGTGAAGTGAAGTCTCAGTCATGATTGGAGTTATATGACAAGATATTAACACTTCGAGGTCAAGTCTTGTACAAACTCTTTGTATAGGACGCCCTTGCTCGCATGTCCACTACATGAGTGATCAGAACCAGACCATCTGTGACAAGTCACAACATTTGTAATAATTCCATAAAGCGGGTCGCGTCCGTAATGTTACCAGGATAAGGGTTTCTTCCTATATCCATATACTACAAACTATTTTGGTTGTCACCTAAGATATGATCCATTTGTATGTCACTACATACATGCTTAAGTTACATAAAGACAACTAGGGATATTAAGATTATTGGTTTATGGTAAAATAAAAAACATCTAAATATGCAAACTCAAGAAATGAAGTAAATATCATATATATTATACATCACAATTGTTCTTACAAAATTGTTTACAAACTACAGGACGCGAGACAATCTCCCATTTGTCCTAAAGCGAGGGAGGGGAAAGGAGGGGAGGGGTGGGGATGGAGGGTACAAACAATAAACTAGGGCATAAAAGCTCAATACAACAAAATCTCCCACTTGCCCTAGTCCAGACACAGGCGGTCTCATAGACCCATGGTCTGAAGGTGACCCTTAAACACTATAGCTGTGAGAGCCTTCACGTCTCCTCGATACACTATCTTGTGGATCAGATGATACTTCCACTCTATGTGTTTGTCGCGCCTATGACTCTTGGGTTTCTTGGAGTTCGCCATAGCACCACTATTGTCACAATAAAGGGTGATGGACCTAGACATGGAACAACTTCCAGCTCTGTCAAGAACTTTCTAAGCCAAATGGCCTCTTTAGTAACTTCACAAGCCTCTATCTACTCGGCCTCCATCATGGAGTCGGTGATGCACCCCTACTTAGTGCTCCGCCATATTACAGCTCATTCGTTAAGAGTAAATACTGACCATGAAATGGACTTTTGAAAGTCCTTATCAGTCTAAAAGTCAGAATCCATGTATCCAGAAAGGATCAAATCCCTAGACCCATACAAAAGCATGTAGTCCCTCGTTCTCCAAAGATACTTGAGGATGTTCTTAACTGTGGTTCAGTGACCTTGGCCTGGTTTAGACTGATACCTACTGACTATTCCCACAGCATAGCAGATGTCTGGCCTAGTGCAGAGCAGCGTATACATTAAACTACCAACGAATGATGCATATGGAACCCATCTCATGTCCTCAACCTCTTAAGGCGTCTTAGGACACATGTCCTTAGAAAAAGTGACTTCATGCCTGAATGGTAGTAGGCCCCTTTTAGAGTTCTATATCGAGTATTCGAGCAAGATTTTATCAATATACGATGCCTGAGACAGCGCTAGCACTTTGTTCTTACGATCCCGAAAGATCTGTATACCCAGGTACAAAACAATAAATTAGGGCATAAAAGCCCAATACAACAAAATCTCCCACTTGCCCTAGTTCAGATGCGGGCGGTCCCATAGACCCATGCTCTAAAGGTGACCCTTAAACACTGTAGCTGTGAGAGCCTTCATAAACGGATCAACAATGTTTTGCTCCAAGGCGATCTTCGTGATGTTCACGTTTCCTCGATGCACTATCTCGTAGATCAGATGATACTTCCGCTCTATGTGTTTGTCGCGCCTGTGACTCTTATGTTTCTTGGAGTTCGCCATAGCACCACTATTGTCACAATAGAAGGTGATGGACCTAGATATATCTAGAACATCTTCCAGCTCTGTCAAGAACTTTTTAAGCCAAACGGCCTCTTTAGCAACTTCACAAGCCGCTATGTACTCAGCCTCCATCGTGGAGTCGGCGATTCACCCCTACTTAATGCTTCGTCATACTACAACTCATCTGTTAAGAGTATATACTGACCCTAAAATAGACTTTCGAAAGTCCTTATCAGTCTGAAAGTCAGAATCCGTGTATCCAGAAAGGATCAAATCCCTAGACTCATACACGAGCATGTAGTCCCTCGTTCTCCGAAGATACTTAAGGATATTCTTTACTGTGGTTCAGTTACCCTGGCCTGGTTTAGACTGATACCTACTGACTATTTCCACGGCTTAGCAGATGTCTGGCCTAGTGCAGAGCACCGCATACATTAAAGTACCAACGACAGATGCATATGGGACTCGTCTCATGTCCTCAACCTCTTAAGGAATCTTAGGACACATGTCCTTAGAAAAAGTGACTCCATGCCTGAATGGTAGTAGGCCCCTTTTGGAGTTCTACATCGAGTACTCGAGCAAGATTTTGTCAATATACGATACCTGAGACAGTGCTAACACTTTGTTCTTACGATCCTGAAAGTTCTGTATACCCATAATTAACTGAGCCTCTCCCAAATATTTCATTTAGAATTGGGTCGCTAGCCAGTTCTTAACTACAGTCATTAGACCTACATCATTCCCAATGAGTAGTATATCGTCTACATACAATACTAAGAAAGCTACTGAACTGTTGACTATTTTCTTGTAAACACAAGGTTCATCAATTTTTTGGTCAAAGCCATATGATTTGATCGCAACATCAAACCGAATATTGCAAGATTGAGACGCCTACTTCATCCTATAAATGGACCGATTCAGTTTGCACATTTTTTGCTCTTGACCTTGGGCAATGAATCCTTCGGGTTGCACCATGTAAATGGTCTCCTTAAGATTGCCATTCAGAAAAGTCGTCTTGACGTCCATTTGCCAAATCTCATAATTATAATAAGTTGCAATGGACAGGAGGATGCAGGTCGACTTTAGCATGACAACAAGTGAGAAAGTCTCCTCATAGTCGACTCCCTCCACCTAGGTATAACCCTTTGCAACAAGTCGATTCTTGAAGGTTTGCACCTTCCCATCAGCACCCTATTTGCCCTTGTAGATCCATTTACAACCTATAGGTCTTACCCCATCAGGCTGATTTACAAAATTCCAAACCGAGTTGAAGTACATCGACTCCATCTCGAGATTCACGTCTTTGACCCATTCATCCCGGACAACATCCTCTATCGCCTTTTTATAGGACAACAGATCCTCAACATCGCCATCTGTCACCATAACTAGGATTTTCATGAAACTCAGATAGCGATCAGGCGGATTCGTAACCTTCCCACTGCGTCGAGGTGGTACCGACCTACCAGATGAACTCTCATCAACAACTCTAGTTGATGAAGCAGATTCTTCAACAACTATTGTTGAAGTTTCAGTAGTTTCTTTGAAAAGCTCACTTAACACGACTTTACTACATGGACCGTGTTCCCTGATATGATCCTCCTCCAGGAAAGTAGCGTTCGTGGAAACAAACACCTTGTTTTCGGACGGATCATAAAAGTAACCTCCTCATGTACCTTTGGGGTAGCTTACAAAGAGGCACAACCTCAATTGTGATTCAAACTTCTTGGGATTTTCCTCAAGCACATGTGCTGGGCAACCCCATATGCAGAAGTGACGTAAACTAGCTTTACNAATAAGTGACACTGGACAGGAGGATGCAGATCGACTTCTACTTGGCAACAGGCGAGAAAGTCTCCTCATAGTCGACTCCATCCACCTGCGTATAACCCTTTGCCACAAGTTGAGCCTTGAAGGTTTGCACCTTCTCATTGGCACCCTGTTTCCTCTTATAGATCCATTTACACCTATACGTCTTACCTCATCAGGCTGATCTATAAGATCTCATACTGAGTTGAAGTACATCGACTCCATCTTGAGATCCATGGCTTTGACCCATTCATCCCAATCAACATCCTCCATTACCTTCTGATAAGATAACAGATCCTCAATGTCGTCATTGGCTACCATAACAAGGATTTCCGTGAAACCCATATAGCGAAAAGGTGGGTTTGCAACCCTTCTACTCTTTGAGGTTCCCTCAACTCTTGAGGTGGAACCGACCTACTAGATGAACTATCATCAACAACTCTTGTTGATGAAGCAGACCCTTCAACAACTCTTTTTGAAGTTTCAGTAGTTTTGCTGGAAAGCTCACATAACACGATCTTACTACATGGACTGTGCTCCCTAATATAATCCTCCTCCAGGAAGGTAGTGTTCGTAGACACAAACACTTTGTTTTTTGTCGGCTCATAAAAGTAACCCCCTCGTGTACCTTTGGGGTAGCATACAAAGAGGCACAACCTCACCATGGTTCCAATTTCTGTGTATTAGCCTCAAGCACATGTGTTAGGCAACCCCATATGCAGAAGTGACGTAAACTAGCTTTACGCCCGTTCCACAACTCCAGAGGTGTTCTTGCAACACTCTTGGAAGGAACACAGTTGAGAATGTATACCGCAGTCTCCACTGCAATACCCCCAAACGAGTCCGGTAAGGAAGCGTAACTCATCATCGAACAAACCATGTCTAACAAGGTTCTGTTTCTCCTCTCTGCTACACCATTTTGCTGAGGTGTACCCGATGCCGAGAGTTAGGAAACAATTCCATGTTCTAGTAAATAGTCCTGGAACTCAGAATCCAAAAACTCTCCACCTTGATCTGTTCGAAGTGTTTTCATTCGTCTATCCAAAGCATTCTTAACTTCAGCCTTAAATAATTTGAACTTTTCAAAAGATTCTGACTTTCGTTGCATCAGATAGACAGATCCATATCTCAAGTAATCATCAGTAAAACTGATAAATTACTCATAGCCTCCTCGGGCTCACACATTCATAGGACCACAAAGGTCAGAATGTACTAATTCAAGAGGATTTTTGGCTCCATAACCTTTTCAAGGTATTTTAGTCATCTTACCTTCAAGGAAAGATTCCTTTATTCAATTTAAAAGAAAGAGTATAATTGTATTTTAATAGACACTTTACAGAAGTGAGGTTCCTTTTTAGTTTAGGAACTACAAAGACATGTTTTAATATAAAAAACCTATTCTGTAAAGTTAACTGGATGCCTCCCACTGCCACAGTTGAGACGACGTGCCCGATGCCTACTCGCAACGTCATCTCACCAGGCTTCAGCTGTTGCCAAGATCTAATTCCCTAAAAAGAAAAACATACATGATTAGTGGCGCCCGAATCTACTGTCCAAGAAGAATCATCATTCTCCACTAAACAAGTTTCTAATACAAGTAAATCATATTTACCTTTGTCTACCTTAGCCTTAGCCTTGGCTACCTTCTTTTTCTTCAAATAACAAGGACAATTCCTTTTCCAGTGTCTGTCCTGGTTACAGTGGAAACATTTTCCTTTTTCAACCGACGGTGGACACTTCTTCTGGGCGACAGGTGACAGGTTAGCAGGCTCATTCCCTTTCGCTTTACCACATTTCTTATTCTTCCCCTTTCCAGAGTTAGAAGTTGAAGGTGCAGACTTGTTCCTGAGGTCGAACCTCAATAGAACCTTTTAGAGAACGAGACAACATTTGCCTCACCTCCCTTTTTCTCCTTACTTTTCAACAACGATTGGTATGTTTACAACTCGTTGAGGAGAGTGGTAAGGGAGTAGTCCACTTTGTTAAGAATCGTATTGCTAACAATGTTGAGGAAGCTCTCCGACAATGAATGTAGGATAATGCTAACCAGACTACCCTCATCGATTTTAGACCCATTCATCTCCGCCACGTTAAAGCGGACCATCATATTCAACATGTGTTCACGAACAGAGGTGCCTTCCTCTATTTTGGAGCTGAATATGTTTTTTCAAAGCCTCAAGCTTGAGCTGTCCAGACAGCTGTTCGAACATTCCCCGCAAGGACTCCATGATCTCACGTGTTGAGACCATGGACTCGTGTTTCTTGGCCAAGACGTCACTAAGACTAGCCAAGATATAGGCTCAGGCCTTCTCGTTTGCCCATGTCCAACGCTTGTACGCCGCCCTAACATTTCAAGTAGAATCCTGAGGTGGAATAGAAGGACATTCCTCTGTAAGGAAAAACTTCAGATCCTCGATGATGAGTATCGTCGTGAGCATATGTTTCCAACTTGAATAGTTTTGGCCGTTCAGTTTTTCGGTGCTAAGTAAACTGATATTGGTTGTAGCCATTAAAAACCGTCACTGAAAAAATGAATAATCTTTTATAAGACTTTGCAAAAATCAATTTTTTTAACCAATTAGTTTTAGTAAAACAGATTCTAAGTACCCTAAGTGAAAAAACTTGTATTTTACAATGATACCCCAACGAGGCAGGACAAACGTCACCGGTGGGGTGATCAAATGTCCTTTCACTAAGATGAGACATTCTTAACGATTAGGCAGAACCAACTCTTGGAGCTGAACCTAATAGCCACCTCTTGTTTTGTCCAGAACTGTTAACCCTTAATAATCCCGCGTAAGTGTAACCCCTCATTTTCGGCCCCAGAGTCCTGCCCTAATGCACCCACCATAGGGAAAAGCAGATTAGGGCAAGAGACTAAGTAACCTTATCCTCTTACAGGAGATCAAATAAAGAAATGCGCAAAACAACCATTCTATAGAGGGACACACCTAGGGTGCCACGAGACGATGCGAAGAAAGTTTATTCAATCTAACAAGCGAGACCGTGGGATATGCTGTCGCACTTCCCTTTGCCACTTAATATAAACATTCTCTCCATCTACCTTGATATTGATCTACCCAAACACCATCCTTTAGGGGGGCACTCCTAGGTGTCATGAGGCCGAGGGTAGATCTCACGGTGTGGACAGAAACGCAAGAGGTCAAAATGAAGCATCAAATGCCCGAAGTCTCTCCCACTGAATGTTCTACCTAAGGGTTTATTAACCTAGACTATCTGGCTGCTGATATTAATCTAAGTCATTTATTAAGTTTGCTCGAAAACAACATTTGTCTTTGAAACTAAAAAAAAAACAAAACAAATCCAAGTAGTCACATTAAACTCTTTGATGGACTAGCCTTAACTTGCATGCATGCATCAAATCTATCTAAATCACCTTTCCAGGTAGGTTTCCAAGTAGGGGTGTTCCGTTGCCGTCACCTTAAATATCCCAGCCTAGATAGAACCCGCCTTAGATAAAAGGTCAATTATAGACAGGTTTGCTACATATTAATCTTTTACTAATTATTTTAGTTCTAATTTCATTTTTATAACCAATAATAAAATAAACAACTAAAACACACATGCCACATAACGAAGTATTTATAACGCTTATAAATATTACGTTAAATAAATAATGCATACATAAATATAACCCTTATATTATATGATGCATGAGCATGCACTTATGTAAATTAAATCATGTTTCACTAAATCATAACACTTATAATAAAGAGAATATGCATGACCTAAGGTGGGATTTATCTATATGTGCATACCATATGACAAATAAAAAATCATACATCACATGTATAAATCCATGGCTTAATGGACCAGGATGAACCAAAACAAAACCGGAATGAGAAAACAATCTATTTACATAATTCAGCTGAGCAAACTGGTTCACAAGCGAATCGAGTCTTGAACCACCGGGCGAAGCTCCCATCATTTAGTAAACGCCTCCAGGTAAACGATTTTGTAACGCACACTAGACGATAGTGTACAAGCTAAATGATCGCACAGACAACAATGAGGTAGTGAAGCCTGATCGTCTAGACGATCGCTTAGCACGCGAAAGGTAAAGGATTTACCATGCAATTACTCCACGATGCTATAGTCAGTAACTAAGCGATGAAGCTTGCTGAGCTATATAATCGTCTAGTGCGCACACGCGTTAAACTATAGTCGAGCATCCAATACACAACGATTGTCTACCTTATCGTCTACACGACACGTCCAACACTTGATCGTCTTCTTCCACAAACAACAACAACTTTGTTCTGAACTTTATCACAAATGACTCAAGACTCAAATTAACTTTGAATTTATAGACTCGAAAGCAATTAATTGTGCCAAAAAACTAGAGAATTCCACCAACCGAGGTTACATCCCAGAAAACTCCATTAATCCACACATCAACAAACAAATTAACTATTAAAACAGAGAGTAGACATGCTGCACCCACCGTGAATGTAAATGCAATTATTTTGCAGCAATGAATTGGAAAAATAGAAACCTGGCTCTGATTCCAATTGAAGGAACTCTTATTCAAGAGTACCTATGAGTGGAAGCGGATCTTTCCAATTCATTGTGATAAAATTACAAAATATACATTCAAACACACTAATATACATTCATAATGCTAAAAAGATCGAGAGATTATACCAGTTGAAGACTTCTTCTTCACAATGAATCTAAAACCCAATCGTCTACCTCGAACAATCACCACACGAATAGAAGGAAATAGAGTCGACACCACCACTCAGAGCCCTTAGTATTCTTGAAGTGAGAATCCAAAGTGTGTGCTTTATTCGAATTTGGTAGAGAGGAGGAGGAAGAGAGACCGTACAAAATGATCAAGCAAGTGGGAGATGAGCATGTCTATCACATTGACAAGATGCTTGATCGTTTAGGTGAAGTATACGATCGTGTAGGAAAAAGTAAGCGGTCGTTTAAATGATCGTGCAGGAAAAAGGGTAAGCGTTCGTCTAAACGATCTTGTAGAAAAAACTAAGCGCTCGTCTATACGATCGTCTAGTAGATATTGGGAGCTAAATGATTGCTTAGGAAAAGGTAAATGATCGTTTAGTAAATAGCGCGCGAAGATGTAATCAGTAAGCGATCGCTTAGCAATATCGTATAGGTAAGAGATCGTGCAGGCACTATCGTATAGGCACTGATTTTCTAAGCGATGATAAACTCTTTAACACAATGTCCGCGTATCTCCTGCTTAACACACCATGAGCTATTTATACATCTCAAAGTAATCTTTCTGTTGGGATTGGTGTCCTAATTCTCCCGGAGTCTCGTTGTTTTGTAAAGATACACATTGTTCAATAAATAAAATAAGTGGTATTAATTTTGTCATTTACTCATATCCAATAAACGAAGCTCCTTGGTTATCTTATGTGAACTTAAGCATGTATATGTGATATACAAGTGGATCATGCCTGAAGAGATAACCTAAATAGGTTTGTAGTTAAAGATTAAGGTGAGATACTTGTTCCTGGTGACACTATGGATACGGCCAGCTTTGAAGAAGTTTGCAAGTGTTGTAAACTACTATAGATGGTAGATCCTGACCATTCATGTGGAGACGTGGAGCGGGGGTGTCTTATACAAATAGTTTGTAAGACCTAGACCACGAGATGACTAGACTCTGTATATAACACCGATGATACTAGAGACTCGCATCTCACCTAAACGACCATAGGTGACACGACCTCAATCCTAAGTGTTTTAGGAATTCCTGCCTTTGAGGGTGGTCCTTTGACTTGTATGGGTGAGAGTGGTTAGATTGTCAACTCAACATGCCTACCGTTTTGGGGACTTGTCTGATCTGGGAGCTAGGAACTCAATTCACAAGATGGAATTCACTTCTTTCCTGAAGCAGGGATAAGTAGAGAGATTGCTCCCTTAAAGTCTGATTCTGGGGCTTGAACATAGTGGCCACTACTTCTCTTTGGAAGAAAAGACTCAGTCATAGTAGGACTATGACTTATGTTCATTAGAGGGATCAATGATACTTAAGGAGATAGATGCTACAGGGGCATAACGGTTATTGGCCCAGCTGTACTTACGAGCGATCTGTAAAGGTTGTCACACTACTGATTGGTTAAGATGGACACATAATATATTTGTGGTAAGGAGAGTTCAGCTGTTAGTCTTTAGTGGAGTGCCTGGCAGTTAACGGATGGTGGATCCCGTGACTAAAGAGTTTAGTCAGTTATTTACGTGCCGTTGGAGCTTTGAGCTACAGGTCCATGAGGTCCCCTTGGTAGCTCAATGGATTCAGTTGAGGATCAGTTCTTGGTGTTAATTTAAAATGTTCAAATTGACAAGAGGTATTTTGATTATATATGATATAATTGGTATGATATATGAGATACATCTAGTGGAGGATTGATGTAAATGAGATTTACATTAAATACCATGGAATAAAAAAAGAATTATGGTTTATATGTTTCGTGAGATTTAATATTAAAACTATAGGTTACAAATATAGTAGAATTAGTTGGTTATCATTTATGTTTATAATAATATTAATTATTGGATAATTGATTCTTTTTCTTTTAAATAACCAAAGTAGTGGGTGGTTATGAATCATGGTAACCGTGAGTTTAAAAGGAAAATGGTTTTCCTATTTCAAAAAGAAGTTTTAAAAACGCTAAAAAGTTTTCTTTGAGTTTTCTCTCTCACGCAAAAGAAACCCACAGAGTCGTCAAGTAAATACAGATTTACTAAACAACGGCTGGATGAGCTAAACGATCGTGCAGTGGCGAGCTATACGATGGTACAGTGGCGAGCTAAATGATCGTGCAGTATTTACTAAACGATCGCATAGTTTTGCTAGACGATCGCTTGCCCAAAGTAAACGATCGTGTAGATTCTGTAGGCGACAGACCGAACTAAATACTGAGCTAAACGTTCGCAAAGCTTTTGCCAGACGATCACTTAGCTTTATCTAAATGTTGGGCATCGACCTATATGATAAGTCTCTGCCATCTCCCACGTGCCCAGTCGTGTACGAACAGAGCCCACCCTCTGCATTCTCACACCAAGAATACCAAGGTCGCCTTGTTGGTAGTGTCAGACTAAACTCGACACTGTCGAGGTTTTCTGGAGGCCGTTCGTGGTGCTGTGGTCGTCGTTCACTATTGCGGAGGAGTTCGTGACCGAGGAGATAGTTGAGGACGAGTGCGAAGTGTTCGTGCTGTGTTACGGTCGTGTAATTTGAGCGTTCGTGGTCACTGTTGTTCGAGCGGTCGTGCAACCGAGCGTGGAGACGCTTCTGCCTATATGCGTATCTCATTGTTCATTTGTTGTTCATGCTGTAATTTCTATATGATTTGTATAACTGTTTGTTTTCAAGTTGACTGTAAATATATGTTCATTTATGATTGTGATTTGGAATAGTCTTGTTCCGCTGCTCATAGAAATCTCAGTTTCGATTTCCACTCCTTCTTTATTAAAATAGAAGAGACGCCGTACCATTTCCCTTTTAACCATCCAATGAATGTGATCTCATCATATTCATAACATATAAATTAATATCATATATTAATTATAGTATTTTTCCTTCACTAGATATAAATCATATTTATATCCAATTTTCTCCAAATTAATGTATCTCATACACAAAATTAATTATATCATATATAATCGAACTCCCTCTTGTCAATTTGAACATTTCAAATTAACCCAAAACTTGACTCTCAACTTGTATCCAAGCTACCAAGGAGACCTTATAGACCAGGCTCGAAGCTTCAACAGTACATGAATAGCTTACTAACCTCTTTAGTCACGATATCCACCATCCGTTAACTGTCAGACATTCCACTAAAGACTGACAGTTCATTGGATATAACCAATCATCAGTACGATGACCCTTCACAGATGCTTGTAATTACAGCAGGCCAATTTATGGTTTTGCCCCTGTAATTATATCTTCCTCCTTAAGTACCACTGATCCCTCTAATGAACAATACAACATAGTCCTACTATGTGTGAACACCTCTCGAGCCATTACAAGGTGCATGACGCCACATCGTTCAAGCCTCGGGATCAGCCCTTTAGAGAGCAATCTATCTACTTACCCCTACTTTGGGGAATGAGTGAACTCCATCTTGTGAAGCCAAGTTCTCAGCTCCCAAATCAGACGAATCCCCAAAATGGTAGGTTTAAGTCGGCGCTCTGGCCACTCGCACCCATTCAAATCAAAGGACCGCCCTCAATGGCAGGAGTTCCCAATTCACTTAGGATTGAGGTCATGTTACCTATGGTCATTCTAGTTAAGTGAAGTCTCAGTCATGAATGGAGTTATATGACAAGACATTAACACTTCGAGGTCAGTTTTTATACAAACTCTTTGTATAGGATGCCCCCCTCGCATGTCCACTACACGAATGATCAGGATCAGACCATTTGTGAGAAGTCACAATATTTGTAACAATTCCACAAAGTGGGCCCCATCTGTAGTATTACCAGGATAAGGTTTTTGTCTTACATCCATATACTTCTACATCCATATACTACAAACTATTTTGGTTGTCACCTAAGACATGATCCACTTGTATGTCACTACATACATGCTTAAGTAATATAATGACAAACAGGGATATTAAGTTTATTGGTTTGTGATAAAATAAAAAACATCTAAATGTGCAAAGTCAAGAAGTGAAGTAAATATCATATATATTATACATCACAAGTGTTCTTACAAAGTTGTTTACAAACTACAGGACACGAGACTTTAGGGCACAAACCCTAACAGAAAGGACTGGCTAGAGAGAAAGTTTTCAAAACCTCCGAAAGGATGGGACTCATGCCTATAGAAAGATGAATCACAGTAAGGAAAACCCAACCTGTAGACTGGAAATCCCAATAAACAGGTTCAACAGGTAATAATTGATTACAAGTTATATATAGTGAATCATGCTAAACAAAACATAGAGTTCCATTCCTATGACTTAGAGTCTAAGCATGATATCCTGAAGTGTAAGACAGGTTGAACTGAGTTCTTGATGAGATCTATACTTAATGACAAATGGGGTACCTAGCTACAGGAGTACTCTTGATAAACTCACCTATGTGAATGTGGAAGTGAGGGTCGCTTCCTATGGAGTTTTTAAGCAAACTCTCTAGAGCTTTCACTAAATTGGGATACACATGCTAGGCCTTAAAGCACGGGCTTTCAAACTACACCCTAATGACACTCTGTATGAGATGCTATTAGAGATAGAGTTCAAAACTAAGTGTTACTCTAGTATATTTTGAATCATTTCGTAAGACACCTTTGCTTATGCACAGTAATGTATAAACTGAAACTGCTAAATGAAAAACTTTTTTTCTCTTTTCTTTCGTTTAAATTTTCTAGTGGGGGATTGTTGGGTGAAAATTAAAATTTCAAACATAAGAGGAAACCAACCTTTGATTGGAGAATCCCACATTGAAAATTTTTGATTTGGAAGCCTCCCTTTTGTACTTCAACCTTGGGCTTTGAATTTGGGCCCCAAGGAGTACCAATGTTTTGAAGGGAGTGAGAAGATAGACTTATGTGGGTTCGGTGGACATCCCATACGCACGCTGCCGTTCGTTCGGTCGAGCGCATGTGTGTGATTATTCTTCTTTAATAAAAATTTTATTTTATTTTATTATCTCTTTTAATAATTAAAATAAGAAAAAATTGGTCCTCCACGCGCACCCGTCTTCTGGCCGAGTCTTCCAGCCACTGTTTCTGGCCTGCCCTCGCACGTTTTGAGGCTGTCCGTCTCTTTCTCATGCGGCAGTTCCACTCTGAAAGCCTATAAAAGGTGTGGCCTTCAACAGTTCAAAGCATAGATCATTTTTCATTTCCTTCCATTCTTTAATCAAAAGCTCTTCTCTCCTACTTTCTCTTCCACTTATCGTTTTCCGAGCAGTCAATCAGAAAGGGTGTGTGTTCCAGTTGGTAAGTGCATTTTCGATCGAATTTTCTTTTTTTGGGTTGTTTTATCCTGGGAACGGCGTGACTGTATTCCTTACCTACTTGCATACTTAGGCAGAGCTGCGAAACGTCTTAAAGAGAGTGAGTCCTGTGACTAAACCTATAATGACATTCTGTTTTGCAGGTTTCTTTCTTTGCTCGATCGTCGTGTCCTGACCATTTGTTGCTTTACTATTTCGTCGTCTGAGGGTCTTGCCATTTCCAACAATATCAAATGACTATGTTTAATTTTATGTGAGAATGTTATTAAGTTTTATTAGAATAAATAGTGTTTGTGCTTGTTTTATAAGATTAATCTTATAAATCTTTATATAATTACTATTTTTATTATAAAATGATCAAAATTAATGTAGAAGAATGAATATAGTTTTTTCATAGTCTTTTAATTAATAATTAATTATATAACCAATTAATTAAGTATAGATAGCATTTGTTAAAAAAAAAAAGAAGAAGAAGAAGAAGAAGAAGAAGTAAGTATACATAGCAATAAATATTAATTCATTACATTTAAATATAATTAAGTCAATACAATATTATCAAATATTTAATGTAGTTTTATTGGTTTTTAAATTTAAATTAAATGTATTAATTAATTTAATTTATTATCACAAAATAAAATTGGTACATATATAAACAAATAAAATAATGTATTAAAAGATAAAATAGTTAGATATTCGTATAATGTAGTTAATAATAGTATAAGCACATTTTGACATTTGATTTAGTTTATTAAAATTAAATTTATAAATACTAATTTCATTTATAAGTTTTTTTATCCACTTTAAACTAATATTTACAAAAATCAATCAACTTTTGAAAAGCTAACAAAAAAAAGTATCTTAAAAAAAAATTGTTCTTAAAATTTGATTAAAAATTTAAATATCTTTTAAATAAAGGTGAAAACCAGCTGAAAAATTATTTATAAAAAGAACGTTATCAAATAGAGTCTTATTGTTTTATATTTAGTTAGTTATTTGTCTTATTTTCTTCCAAGAATATTAACAATTTTTTTTAAAAGTAATGGAATTTTTTTTTTAATTATATTATTGAATTTAAAACTTTTTCCGAGATAATTTGTAACAAACCAAATGCCAAGAAACTGTATGTATTTATCTTGATTTATTAGGTTTGGATTTTGAATTTTAGAGATTGGAAATTTGTTTATTTTGAAAGAATAAATCTATTTAAATTAATCTTGGTCAAAAATATGGAATTAATTCGATTATTGAGAATAGAATTTAATTTTGATTCTGAATTGACTGAATTTCAATTGGGTTTAATTGGAGTTTGGTGGAGATTTAAAATCCTATTGCAATGTGTTGTATTTGTACTCATTGATAATGCCAAGCATTAGTGGCACTCAACAGAGAGAATGATAGATGCCAATGGAGGGAAGACAACGTGGGACCAATTCAAAGAACGATTCTACAAAAAGTACTTCTCTACCCATGTGGGATACAATAAGCAGGTCGAGTTTATGAACCTAAAGCAGGGGACCATGGCGGTGAAGAGTATGAGGAGGAGTTTGAAAGGCTGTCTTGTTTCGCCCTCGACTTGGTGTCCATTGAGCAAAGAGAACTGAAAGATTTGTTCAGGGACTTTTGGATGGGGTGCGAGGCATTGTGCAAGCATTTGAGCCTACCACTTATTCAACAACATTTTGTGCGGCAACACGAGTAGGTTGTGTTGGGGTTGATGCCCTAAATCTCCTAGGGTCATATAGTTTGTAAACGTTGTATGAACAAACTTGTATGTGATTAATAATATTTGATATTTTACTCACTTTGTCTATGAAATATGTGATATTTTAGTTGCATTAACCACAAACCAATAAATTAACATCCAAGGTTATCGTTGTAGCTTAAACATGTATGTGCAGACATACAGGTGGATCATGTTTAAGTGATACCCTAAATGGTCTGTAGTTTTTGGAAAAGGCTGGGTACCTTATCCTGGTGACACTATTTGTATGACCTGCTTTGTAGATGTTACAAATGTTGTTAAGTACTACAAATGATCTAATCCTGATCATCCATGAATTAGACATGCAAGCGGGGATATTCTACACAAAGGAGTTGTAAACGTCGTTCATAATCGAGACTTTCATTTCACTGGGATGACCATAGGCAACATGACTTGAATCCTGAGTGAGTTGTGAACGAGCCTATGAGGGTGGTCCTTTTATTTGTATGGGTGAGAGTGGCTAGATTGTCGACTCAACAAGCCTACCATTTTGTTTGATTGAAAAGCTAGGAACATAGCTACACAAGATAGAATTCACTCCTTTCCCAAAGCAGAGATAAGTAGATAAATTACTCCCTTAAGGGCTGATTCCGGGTCTTGAACAATGTGGCGCTACACCTCTTTTTACCCAAGAGGGGTTTAGTCATAGTAGGACTATGATCTATTTTTCATTAGAGGAATCAATGGTACTTAAGGAGTTAGATATAACTACAAGGGCAAAATGGTAATTTGGCCTAATTGTACTTACGATTACTTTGTGAAGGGTCATCGTACTGTTGATTGGTTATATCCAATAGACACAGAAATATATATGTAGTGAGAAGAGTGCAGCTGTCGGTCTTTAGTGGAGTGTCCGACAGTTAACGGATGGTGGATAATGTAATTAAAAAGTTTAATTAATTATTCACGTATCGTTGGAGCTTCAAGCTACAAGTCCATAAGATATCCTTGGTAGCTCAAAAAGATTTGTTGATAATTAGTTTTTGGATTAATTTGAATTGTTCAAATTAATAAAAGTGAATAGATATATATATGATATAATTAAATTAATTAAATTATATATGATATAATTGACATAATGTATTTGATACATTATAGTTTAATTAGAGGAAGAAATATTTGAATGTGATTCAAATATATTTTCTATGAATGAGATTCATAGTTGTTAAATTTAATATAAATATGATTTATATTAAATGCCATAAAATAGAGAAAAAGAACTATAGTTTATATTGTATATGATGCAATATTAAAACTATAGGTTATAAATATAATATGATAAGTTGGTTATTATATTTATTTATATTATTTATTATTTTCAATAATAATCTCTTTATTCTCTCCAACCACCTTAGTGGGTGGTTAAGTAATTTTTTTGTGGCAAATGGGATGAAAGAAATGATTTTCTAATTTTCCCATACAAGTCTACACGATTTACAGAGTCTATACGATAGACAATTTTACATTACATGATTGAAAAGCTATCTATACGATAGCATCTTCCTCAATCTTCTTCCTCCTCCAAACTCAAAATCCCTCCTTACTAAAATAGTCAGAGCCTACAACTCTTGAACTCTCGCTCCGAGTATACCAAAGGTTTCAAGTGGTCGTGTCTATGTTTTTGGTTCATGATTTTCTTGAAGAGGGTCTTCAAATTTAATGTTTGTTGAGTTCGTGACAGTTCGAGGGTTTTTCGTGAAGAAGTGTTCTTCAAAGGTATAATCTCTTGAACTATATTTCTTGTTTAAAAAGCATGTTGTGATTTTACTTAGAATGCATAATTTGTATGTTTACAGTAAATTCGTGTTTGCAATCTAAATGGAGTTTGGACGATACGCTTCCACTCATAGATCTCTTTAAAACAAGTTCCTTCAGGTTGTCTATTGAGGCTAAAGTTTCTGAAGTCCGTGGCAGTAGAACCCAGCTCAGGCTAAAAGAGAAAAGCCGACCAGAGAGTCTCAGAGCCTCCACAGAAAATCCAGAATACAGACAAACCACTGGGACATATCAAGTAGCAAGCTTCTAGTTCAGAAGGAGTCTAGAGGGATAGGCTTGTGAGCAAATCATTTAGGAAGTGACATTGGGGGTGTTGTTTGATCGATACAGGGACTTGTTTCAGGTGTAAGCAGGCGGGAGATATTGTTGACCAATGCCCTAGTAGTGGTTCTGAAAGTGGTAATGTCGGCCTTTGAATTCACAGTAGGGGAGTTCAAATTGATAGTAACCACAGGATCAAGTTTATGCTACGACTCGGCATAAGGCGGAAAATTCGGACTCAGTAGTGACAAGTACACTCCCTATTTTGGGACATTATACCCTTATATTGTTTGACTCTGGTTCGACGCATTCATTCATATCGTCTGTGTTTGTGAAGCATGCTTGTATAGAATTAGAGTCGTTGTGTTATGTATTGTCCATTTCCACTCCATCTAGAGATGTTATTCATATGATAAAAAGGGAAATAGCATGTCAGCTTGTCATAGCAAAACATATATTAGATGTGACTTTTGTTAGTCATGGATATGACAAATTTTGATGTTATTTTAGGCATGGATTGGTTAGTTTCCAACCATGGCATCATAGATTATTTTCGTAAAGAGGTTGTCTTTAGCCCGCCTGCAGAAACTAGCTTCAAGTCTAGAGGAGCTAAGACTGAGGCTTAGCCTAGGGTAATCTCAGTTGTAATAGCTAGAAGATGGTAAGTCAGGGTGCTTAGGCACTTTTGGCTAGTGTAGTTGATACCAGAGATCCTGAAGTCACCTTGTCGTCCGAGCCAGTTGTGAGGGAGTATTCAAATGTTTTTTGGAGGTTCTCCCAAGGTTGCCATCGTAAATAGAGATACATTTCACTATGGAATTGGGACTAGACACTACCCCAATCTCTAAAGCCCCTTATAGAATGGCTCCAACAGAACTGAAAGAGCTTAAGACCCAATTGCAAAAGGCTGCTTCACAAGAGTTTCATACATCCGAGTGTGTCACCCTGGGATGCATCAGTATTGTTCATGAAGACAAATGATGGTTCATTACACCTATGCATAGACTATAGGGAGTTGAATACGGTAACCATAAAAAACAAGTATCCACTCCTCAAAATTGATGATTTGCTTGATCAACTTCAAGGAGCTGTAATATTCTCCAAAATTGATCTCAGGTCAGGTTACCACCAACTAAAGATAAAGGAAACCGACATATCTAAGACTGCATTCCATTCTAGATATGAACATTACGAGTTCATTGTAATGTCGTTTGGTTTGACCAACGTTCCAACAGTGTTTATGGACCTGATGAATAGAGTGTTCAAGGATTTTTTTGACACTTTCTTGATAGTTTTTGTTAACAATATTTTGGTCTATTTCAAGATAGAGGCAGAGTATGAGGAACATTTTAGGAAGGTCTTGGGAACATTGAGGGAGAATAAGTTGTATGTCAAATTCTCCAAGTGTGAATTCTGGCTACATAAAGTGTCCTTCCTTGGACATGTGGTATAGAAAGCTGACATATCTATGAACTCAGCTAAGATTGAGGCGGTTATGACTTGGCCTCACCTCGTGACAGTTAGAGAGATGCATAATTTTCTAGGTTGGCAAGTTATTACCATTGGTTTGGAGATAATTTCTCTCGCATAGCCACCCCTTTGACTCAGTTGACCAGAAAGGGAGCATCATTTGATTGGAAAAAAGCTTGTGAGGACAGTTTTGAGAACCTCAAGCAGAAGCTGGTCTCTGCATCAATTCTTAAAGTATCAGATGGTTTCGAAAGTTTTGTGGTTTGCATTGATGCTTCTAAGAAGGGTTAGGTCGCATGCTTATATAGCACAGTAAGGTGGTTGCCTATACCTTCCACCAGTTGAAGAACCATGAGCGAAACTATCCTACGCATTACTTAGAGCTAGCAGTGATGGTTTTTGTCTTGAAGATTTAGAGACACTATTTGTACAGCGAAAAGATACGAATTTTTATCGATCATAAGAGTTTGACATATTTATTCACCCAAAAAGAGTTGAATATGAGGCAGCACTAGTGGCTCGAATTAGTAAAGGATTATGATTGTGAGATTTTGTACCACCCAGGCAAGGCAAATATGGTGGTCGATGCTCTCAGTAGGAAGACGGCTCACTCAGCAACCTCAGGAAGATGGCTCACTCAGCAGCCTTAGTCACCACACAGGCTCAACTATGTAAGGATTTTTAATGAGATGAGATTACAGTAGCGGTGGGGGAAGTCACCTCACAACTAGCACAGTTGTCAGTACAACCGACTTTGAGGCAGAGAATTATAGATGCACAACAAGGAGATTCTTACCTGGTGCAGAAGTTCCGTCAAGTGGAGTTAGGATAGGATATCAAGAGTGGATTGTTGGTAGAAGCTCATAGCTCCCCATTCTCCATACATTCTGGCAGCAGTAAGATCTATTAAGACTTGAAACAGTACTATTGGTGGTTCGATATGAAAAGGGAGATAGTTGATTATGGCAGTAAATGTTTGGCCTGTCAGCAGGTGAAGACCCCGAGACAAAAGCCAGTAGGTTTGTTACAACCTTTGAGTGTACCAGAATGGAAGTAGGAGAGTGTTTCCATGGATTTCATTGTGGGCTTACCAAGAACAACGAAAGTTATACAATAATATGGGTGTTGGTAGACAGGTTCACTAAGGTGGCGTATTTCATTCTAGGGAAACTCTCTTATCTGGTGAATAAGTAAGTGCAACTGTATATGAAAGAGGTGGTGAGATTGCATAGGGTGCTAGTGTCAATTGTGTTTGACAGAAACCCTTGTTTTATCTCCAGCTTTTGGAAGAGCCTCCAAGCAGCGTTGGGCCCTCGGTTGAATTTTAGTACAGCCTTCCGCCTTCCACCCTCAAACTGATGGGCAAATGGAGTGCTTGAACAAGATCTTTGAAGATATGTTGCGTGTCTGTGCATTGGAGTTTTTAGGGAGTTGGGATAGTCACCTGCAATTGATGGAGTTTACATATAATAACAAACTATTGGCATGTCGCCATTTGAAGCCCTATATGGTAAGGGTTGCAGGTCTCCTATTTCCTGGGGTGAGGTAGGTGAGCGAAAGTTGATAGGAACTAAGTTGGTGCAGATAACAAATAAAGTCATGCATAAGATTTGGGTCCGAATGTTAATAACGCAGAGCAGATAGAAAAGTTACGCCGATGTTAGGCATAGAGATCTTGAGTTCGAGGCGGAGGATAAAGTATTTCTGAAGGTAGCACCTATGAAAGGTGTCCCGAGGTTAGAAAGGAAGAGGAAGCTCAGTCCGCGTTTTGTGAGGTCATTCGAGGTTTTGGAGTGAATTGGCCATGTGTCTTATCGTTTGACACTATCACCGTCCCTCTCTGTAGTACACAATGTTTTCCATGTCTCAATGTTGAGGAAGTACGTAATGGATCCATTTCATGTGGTGGACTTTGAGCCCTTGTAGTTGAATGAGAACCTAAGTTATGAGGAGAAGCTTGTAAAGATTATTGCAAGGGAAGTGAAAGTTTTGCACAATAGGGAGGAGGAAACATGGAAAGAGAGGAGGAAATTAGAGCTTAGTACCCAAAGCTCTTTCTATTGGGGTTGATGCTCTAAATCTCATAGGGTTCTGTAGTTTATAAACACATGTATGAACAAATGCTTTGTGATGTATAATATGAGATATTTTATTCACTTCAGTCTATGAAATATGAGATATTTTAGTTGCATTAACCACAAACCAATAAACTAAGATCCATAGTTATAGTTGTAACTTAAGCATGTATGTGGAGATATACAAGTGGATCGTGCTTTAAGTGACAACCAAAATAGTCTGTAGTATATGAATAAAGGAGGGAAACCTTATCCTGGTGACACTACGAGTGTGGCCCACTTTGTAGGTGTTATAAATGTTGTAAAGTGCTACAAATGGTTTGATCCTTATCATTCATGTATTAGACATACGAGCGAAGATGCTCTATACAAAGGAGTTTGTATGAGGTCGGACGACGAAATGTTTAGTCTCATTATATAATGTCGTTCATGACAGAGACTTTCATTTCACTGGTATGACCATAGGTAGCATGACCTTAATCCTAAATGAGTTATGAACTTCTGCCCATGAAGGTAGTCCTTTGATTTGCATGGGTGCAAATGGCCAGATCGTCGACTCAAACCTACCACTTTGGGCATTCGTCTAATTAGGGAGTTGGGAACTCAACTACACAAGACGGAATTTACTCTTTCCTCTAAGCAAAGGTAAATAGATAAATTACTCCCTTAAGGGCTGATTCTGAGGCTTGAACAATGTGGCGCCACTTCTTCTCTTAGCCCGAGAAGGGTTTAGTTATAGTGGAACTATGATATATTGTCATTAGAGGAATCAGTGGTACTTAAGGAGTTAGATATAACAATAGGGGAAAAACAGTAATTTGGTCCAGCTGTACTTACGAGCGATTTGTGAAGAGTCATCGTACTCTTGATTGGTTATATTCGATGGATAGAGAAATATATTTATAGTGCGAAGAGTGCAGTTGTCGGTCATTAGTAAAGTGCCCGACAGTTTACGGATGGTAGATATCATGATTAAAGAGTTTAGTCAGTTATTCACGTATCGTTGGATCTTTAAGCTATAGGTCCATAAGGTCCCCTTGGTAGCTCAATGGATTCATGTTGAGAATCAGTTTTTGGGTTAGTTTGAAGTGTTCAAATTAATAAGAGGGGATTTGATTATATATGATATAATAAAGTTAGTTTAATTATATATGATATAATTGATTTGATATATTTGATACATTATTTGATTGGAGAAATTAATATAAATATGATTTATATTAAATTTCATAAAGGAGAAAAAGAACTATGGTTTATATACAGCAAATGATATAATATTAAAACTATAGGTTATAAATATAATATGATATATTAGTTATTATATTTATTTATAATAATTAATTATGAGATAATTGATTTTCGTTTTCTCCAAATAACCACCTTAGTGGGTGGTTTTAGAAAGTTTTTTGGCTAACCGTGGGATAAAGAAGGAAAATGTTATCTCATTATTTAATTATTCAATGTATCGAGTTCACTATACGATAGTGCCATTTTACGACACGATCGCGAAACGAGTCTATGCAATAGACTGACATATTCTACACGATCGTTCTATCCTTTCCTCGATCGTTTACTCATTTACTTCTTCCTCCATCCCTCTATCCAAATCCATATAGAGCCCATACCTTCTGGATTCTCACACCAAGAATACCAAGGTAATCAAGTTGTGGTGTCCAATTCTGTTCAAGGAACGAGGATCCAGTTATAGTCGATGGTGATTGAGGATCTTCCAGTTCGTGCTGTTTGCTGAGTTTGCTTGTTGCGTTCGTGTTGTTCAATGCATTCGAGTTTGATTGAGGGAATACGTGAAGAAAAGGGTTCTTCAAAGGTATTGCACTCGATCCATTATTTTTTATTTAGAAGCATGGTGTAATTTTATCCTTAATGCATAATCTATCTGTTTGATTGTAAATGTATGTGTTCTTTCACAATGATTTTTGGAACGATTTACTTCCGCTCACTTGTTCTCTAGATTTAGAGTTCCTTCAATTGGTATCAGAGCCAGGTTGTTCTGATATTCTAAATTCCATTGATGTATTGAATTTCATTTATGGTCTTGGTGGGTTTTAAGTATTCTGCAATGCATTTAAGGGTTAAATATGGTTGTGGATGCTATTGATGTTTCGGGATGATTGCCTCTATTTAAGCTTTCTTTTACATTTCCATAAGTTGATTTGTAAGGGCCCCTTCGTTTTTTGGCATAATTAACTTGCTATTGAATCTGTATTAAAGTTTTTGTTTTGTTTGAATCGTTCGTGATGGAGCTTCAGATGCATGGAGATGTTGTTCTCTTCGAGGAAGAAGTCCAAAGGTTGGTTGCATCGTGTAGCCCAAGCTAAATGATCGTTAGATTTGGCTATGCGATCGTGTAGAAAATTTCTACTCGATCTTGTAATATTTACAAAACAATCGCATAGCTAATGCTACACGATTGAGTAAAGAGTTTACTAGATCGTGTTGTGTTGGCTACTCGATCGTGTAAACTCTCGGGGTAAACGATCACTGAGTATATGTTACTTGATGTGCGTTGCACGATCGCTTGGCCTTCATGTTCATCACATAGTCCTAAGGCAGTCGATCCATACTACACGATCGTTTATACTCGATCAGCATTACTCGACGGTCATAAGGAGCTGCTACATGATCAAGTGACGAGGCTTCCCCCGGGTGGTTCAAGACCCGATTCGCCTGTTTGAACCAGTTGACTCGATGCTTTTTGTAATAGATAGCTTTTATTTCCAATTTTTTAGGCTAATTGTCTCGATCCATCAATTTTTAATGAATATACATGTGATGTATGTTTAAATATATGTCATAATGTATATCATATAGTTTTAAAACCCACCATAGGTTATGCATTTTATTCATGCATCGTTTTTATATTATAAATGTTATAATATAGTAGTTTGCATGATTAAATTACATTAAAGCATGCTCATGCATCATATAATATATGCATGCATTAAGCATATCCATGCATCATCTTTATATTATAAGTGTTATAGTATAAGNGCTTATCGTATCGTCACTAGCTACTCGATCACCCGGTATGTGATAGTCGACACTTGCTCCACGATCGTTTAGACAATCATCCTCCATCGCATAGTCGCTGTCTGAACGATCACGTAGCATGCGTTACTTGATGTGCGTTGCACGATCGCTTGGCCTTCATGTTCATCACATAGTCCTAAGGCAGTCGATCCATACTACACGATCGTTTATACTCGATCAGCATTACTCGACGGTCATAAGGAGCTGCTACATGATCAAGTGACGAGGCTTCCCCCGGGTGGTTCAAGACCCGATTCGCCTGTTTGAACCAGTTGACTCGATGCTTTTTGTAATAGATAGCTTTTATTTCCAATTTTTTAGGCTAATTGTCTCGATCCATCAATTTTTAATGAATATACATGTGATGTATGTTTAAATATATGTCATAATGTATATCATATAGTTTTAAAACCCACCATAGGTTATGCATTTTATTCATGCATCGTTTTTATATTATAAATGTTATAATATAGTAGTTTGCATGATTAAATTACATTAAAGCATGCTCATGCATCATATAATATATGCATGCATTAAGCATATCCATGCATCATCTTTATATTATAAGTGTTATAGTATAAGGATGTATGAAAGCATGTATGCTTAGTTCATTACAAGTTATATAAGAGTTGTACATAGTAATGAATGAACATTGCATGAAGCATGACACTTAGGTTAATTTATAAAAGTTATAAATACCTAGTTTAGCTTAGCAATGTGGTTGGTTTTAGTTGTTTCATTTTTTATAAGAGTTATAATTACTGAATTAGAACTAAAATCAATAAGAAAAACATGCATGCAAACTTAGGCTTTAATCATGTTATAAATATCTCACGGTTCTAATGAGATAAGAAACCTAAGTTTAATCTTTGAATTTGGTTTAATAGGATTAAATTGACTAATAAAATATTAAATATGTACCAAATCTATCTATAAAGGACTTTTTGTCTAAGGCAGGTTCTAACAAGGCTAGGGTATTTAAGCTGATGGAAACGGAACATCCCTACTTGGGAACCTACCTGGAAAGGTGAATTAGATAGATTTGTTGCATGCATGCAAATTTGATGATAGTTTGTTAAAGTGTTTAATGATACTTGAATAACTTGTTTAATTATCAAAAGCAAATGTTGTTTTTTAGCAAATTAAACACCCACTTAGTCAAAATCAGTAGCTAGATTGACTAAGTCAATGAATCCCTAGGTAGAATATTCAGTGGGAGGTACTTGGGGTATATGATAATTCACTTAAACCTCTACACGTTTCTCCCTTAAAGTTTACACCGTGAGATCTATCTTCGGCCTCGAGGAACTCTGGGAGTGTCCCCCTAAAGGATGGTGTTTGGGTAGGTCAATACCAAGGTGAAAAGAGAGAATGTTCATTGTAAGTGGGAGCGGGATGTGTGACAACATATCCCACAGTCTCTTTCATTAGGTTGGATAACATTTTCGTGCATCGCCTCGAGGCACCCTAGGAGTGTCGCCCTAAAGGATGGCCGTATTTGTACAACTCTTTATCTGATCTCCTGAAAAGGATAGGGTTGCTTTAGTTTCTTGTCATAATCAGCTTTTTCCCTACGGTGGGCGCATTAGGGCAAGACTCTAGGGCCTAAAATAAGGGGCTACATTTACGCGAAATTGTTAAGGTTGTTAACAAATTCTGGACAGAACAATGGTGACTATTAGAGTCAGTTACAAGGAGTTGTTTCTATCTAATAGTTGAGAATGTCTCATCCCAATGAAGGGCCACTTGATCATCCCACCAGTGACTTTTGCCCTGCCTCGCCGGGGCATTATTGCAAAATAGATGTCACTTAAGGTAAAATTGAACTATTTTGCTAAAACCTAAAATTAGCGTTAAAAGTGGTAATGCAAGTAGACTCATTAAGTTTGTTCTTGTTTTCAGCAACTTTTCAAATAGCAACCGCTACTTTAGCTCTTTTAGCCACCGAGCAATTGACTGGCGATAACTACGCTAGTTAGAAAAACACGATAAACACAATAATAATCATCGATGACCTCCATTCGTCCTTATGGAGGAGTGTCCTCCTATTCCACCTTAAAACGTCGCTCGAAATGTTCGAGAGGTTTACGAGAAACGGACACGGGCGAACGAGAAGGCCCAAGCGTATATCTTGGCCAGTCTGAACGACGTCTTGGCCAAGAAGCATGAGCCCATGATCATTTCCCGTGAGATCATGGAGTCCCTGAGGGAAATGTTTGTACAACCGTTCGCACAGCTCAAGCATGACTCTCTAAAGTTCATCTTCAACACCAAAATGAAGGAGGGTATATCTGTTCATGAACATGTTTTGAACATGATGGTCTATTTTAATGTGACGGAGATGAATGAATCTCGCATCGATTAGGCCAGTCAGGTTAGCATAATTCTGGAGATATTGCCAGAAAGCTTCCTACACTTCGTAAGCAATGCTGTTTTGAACAGGGTTGATTACACCCTTATAACTCTCCTCAAAGAATTGTAGACATTCCAATCCTTGCTAAAAAGTAAGGAGAAGAAGGTTGGTGAGGCAAATGTTACTTCATCACTAAGAAGTTCCACCGAGGTTTAACCTCAGGAACTATGTCTGTACCTACTTTTTCCAACACTAGCAAATGGAAGAAGAAGAGGGGTAGTAAGGGGAATGGGAAAGCGCCTGCTAACCCACAATCTACCGCTCCACAGGGTAGACGACCACTGCAGTTGACAAAGGAAAGTGTTTCTATTGCAACCAGGATGGGCATTGGAAGCGAAATTACCGACGTTATTTGAAGGAAAAAAAGAAAGCCAAACAAGGTAAATATGATTTACTGGTTTTGGAGACTTGTTTAGTGAAGAATGATGATTCTTCCTGGATTATAGACTCTGGAGCCACTAACCATGTTTGTTCTTCATTTCAGGGGATTAGATTCTGACGGCAGCTTGAGGCTGGTGACATGACAATGCAAGTTGGCATCGGGCGTGCTGTCTCAGCTGTAGCAGTGGGAGGCCTCCGATTAACTTGACTTCTGTAAAGTCGTTGCTAGAATGTAAATATACCTTGAACTTTTCAGTTAATAAAGTTTTTATTCTGAAAGATGGTGTTGAAATATGTTTAGCTAAACTAGAAAATAATTTGTATGTGCTAAGACCATTAGCAACAAATTCCCTGCATAGAATAAAGATGTTTAAAACTATCATAACTCAAAATAACGACTTAAAGTTTCTCCGAAAGAAAATGCCCAACTTTGGCACCTTCGTTTGGGGGCACATCAATTTCAATAGAATTAAAAGGTTGATGAAAAATGGACTTCTAAACGAGTTAGAAGAAAATTCTTTACCTGTGTGCGAGTCATGCCTTGAAGGCAAAATGACTAAAAGACCTTTTACTGGAAAAGGTTATATGGGCCAAAAAGCCTCTAGAGTTAGTGCATTCAGACCTGTGTGGTCCGATGAATGTGCGAGCCAGAGGAGACTATGAGTACCCAGAGCTCTTTCTGTTGGCGTTGATACCCTAAATCTCTTAGGGTCCTGTCGTTTGTAAACACATGTATGAAAAAACACTTTGTGATGTATAATATGATATATTTTATTCACTTCAGTCTATGAAATATGAGATATTTTATTTTCATTGATCACAAACCAATAAACTAAGATCCATGGTTATCGTTGTAACTTAAACATGTATGTGGAGACATACAAGTGGATCATGCTTTAAATGATAACTTAAATGGTCTGTAGTATATGAATAAAGGAGGAAACCTTATCCTGGTGACACTACGAGTGTGGCCCACTTTGTAAGTGTTACAAATGTTGTAAAGTGCTATAAATGGTTTGATCCTGATCATTTGTGTATTACACATGCGAGCGGGGATGCTCTATACAAAGGATTTTGTATAAGATTAGACCACGAAATGTTTAGCCTCGTTATATAACGTCGTTCATGATAGAGACTTTCATTTCACTAGGATGATCATAGATAACATGACCTTAATCCTGAGTGAGTTGTTAACTCCTATCTATGAGGGTGGTCCTTTAATTTGTATGGGTACGAGTGGCCAGATCGCGACTTAAAACTACCACTTTGGGGATTTGTCTGATTGGGGAGCTGGGAACTCAGCTACATAAGAGGAATTCACTCCTTCCCTGAAGCAGGGGTAAGTAAATAAATTACTCCCTTAAGAGCTGATTCCGAGGCTTGAATAATGTGGCACTACACCTTCTCTTGACTCGAGAAGGGTTTAGTCATAGTGGGACTATGATATATTGTTCATTAGGAATCAATGGTACTTAAAGAGTTAGATGTAATTACAGGGGAAAAACGACGATTCGGCCTAACTGTACTTACGAGCGATTTATGAAGGGACATCGTACTATTGATTGGTTATATTCGATGGACACAGAAATATATCTATAGTGCGAAGAGTGCAGTTGTCGGTCTTTAGTGGAGTGCCCGACAGTTAACAGATGGTGGATATCGTGATTAAAGAGTTAAGTAAGTTATTCACGTACCGTTGAATCTTCAAGCTACAGGTTCATAAGATCCCCTTGGTAGCTCAATGGATTCATGTTGAGAATCAGTTTTTGGGTTAGTTTGAAGTGTTCAAATTAATAAGAGGGAATTTGATTATATATTATATAATTAAATTAGTTCAATTATATATGATATAATTGATTTGATGTATTCGATACATTATTTGATTGAAGGAATTAATATAAATATGATTTATATTAATGCCATAAAGGAGAAAAAGAACTATGTTTTATATGTTACATATGATGTAATATTAAAATTATAGGTTATAAATATAATATGATAAATTAGTTATTATATTTATTTATAATGATTAATTATGAGATAATTGCTTTTCATTTTCTCCAAATAACCACCTTAGTGGGTGGTTTTAGACAGTTTACTGGCTAACCCTGGGATAAAGAAGGAAAATGTTATCTCATTATTCATTCCATGCAAAAAGAAGCAAGTTATCAGATAGCTTGTCGAGAGAGTAAATGATTGTATCGAGTTCACTATACGATAGTGCCATTTTACTACACGATGAGGAACGAGTTTATGCGATAGACTTGTTGGGGTTACTACCTTAAAGTCTCGTGTTCTGTAATTTATAAACAGTTTGTACGAACGCCTGTGATGTATAACTTCACTTCTTGATTTTGCTCAGTTGTTTGTTTTATTTGCTTTACCACAGACCAACAAACCTAAAATCCCTAGTTATCAGTATGTAACTTAAGCATATATGTGGTGACATACAAGTGGATCATGTCTTAACTGATAACTAAAATGGTCTGCAGTATATGGATATAGGAAGGAAATATTATCCTGGTAATGCTACGGATGCGGTCCGTTTTGTGGAATGGTCACAAGTGTTATGACTTGTCACACATGGCCTGATCCTAATCATTCGTGTAGGGGACATGCGAGCGAGAGCATCCTATCCAAAGAGTTTGTATAAGAGCCGACCACGAAGTGTTAACGTCTCGTTATATAACACCATTCATGACAGAGACTTCACTTCACTAAGATAACCATAAGTAACATGAACTCAATCCTGAGTGAGTTGGGAACTCCTACCATTGAAAGCGGTCCTTTGATTTGCATGGGTGCGAGTGGCCAAGTCATCGACTCAAACCTAGCACTTTAGAGATTCGTCTGATTTGGGAGCTGGGAACTCAGCTACACAAGATAGAATTCACTCCTTCCCCAAAGCAGGGGCAAGTAGATAGCTCCCTTAAGGGCTGATTCTAGGACTTGAACGATGTGGCGCCACGCACCTTCTCTTGGCCCGAGATTTGTTCACACATAGTTGGACTATGTTCATTAGAGGAATCAGTGGTACTTAAGAAGTGAGATATAACTACATGGGCAAAACTGTTAATTGGCTCAACTGTATTTACGAGCATCTGTGAAAGATCATCGTACTCATGATTGGTTATATCCTATGGACACAGAAATATATCTGTGGTAAGAAGAGTTCAGTTGTTGGTCTGTAGTGGAATGCCTGATAGTTAACGGATGGTGGATCTTGTAGCGAAAAAGTTTACTCAACTATTCACGTACCATTGGAGCTTCGAGCCACAGGTCCATAAGGTCCCCTTGGTAGTTTGGATAAAGTCGAGAATCAATTTTTTGGTCAGTTTGAAATGTTCAAATTGACAAGAGAGAGTTCGATTATATATTATAATTGACTAAATATACGAGATACATTATTTTGGAGGAATTTAGATAAATATGATTTATATCAAGTAGAGGAGAAATTACTATAATAGGTATATGATATCAAACTATAGGTTAAGAATATAATATGATTATATTCATTAATTATTTAATTAAGGCGGCTATGAGATAATTGGTTGGAAATTTCTCCTAAATCGTGTGTAAGTGGAAAGATCAATTTCAGTTATTGTAATTGAAGAATAAAATGAAAATTGTTTTCATTTTGTAAAGAGTTCGAAAAAATCGCTCACGGTGTGGAAACTTCACAATCGCTTAGTTGAAAGCCTATACGATAGCGCCCATCGCCTAAACGATCGCTCACCTTCTCTAAACGATCGCTTAGTGCGCCAAGCTGATCTAAAGATTGCTTACTCTTTACTAGACGATCGCTTAGTAAAACCTACACAATCGTGTACCTTTCTCTAAGCAACAAGCACCCAACTATACGATAGTCATCTACTATCTCGCACTTGCTTGTTCATTCTACACGATCGTCCTCTCTTCCTCCCTCTACCAATTCCATCAAAGTCCATTATATTCTCACTTCGAATACCAAAGGCTCCAAGTGGTGGTTTCATCCCCGATTATTGCTTGTTCGTGCGCTGTTGTTCATGTAGACAATCGTGGTGCTGTTAGGCGACTGATTTGCTAGGCAATTTGGACCGTAGAGGAGTCGTTTCTGTTGGATTGAGTTCGAGTGAAAATAGTCTTCAACTGGTGCGTTTACTCAATTTGTTGTATTTTATTTGTCAAAGCATACCTATAATTAGTGTTAAAATGCATATTTGTTTGTTAGAATGTGTGTGTGGTAATTCGGTCACGATGAGATAGGAAAGATCCGAACCCGCTCATGGATGCTCTTGTTTAGGAGTTCCTTCAAGACTGACATCTTCTACACAATCGTTTTGTCCTTTACTCAATCGTTTACTCATTTACTTCTTCCTCTATCCCTCTATCCAAATCCATACAGAGCCTACACCTTATGGATTCTCATACCGAGAATACCAAGGTAATCGAGTGGTGGTGTCCAATTCTGTTCGAGGATCGAGGATCCAGTTATACTCGATGGTGGGAGGATCTCAGTTCGTGCGGTTTTCTGAGTTTGTTTGTTGCATTCGAGTTATTCAACGCATTCGAGTTTGATCGAGGGAATACGTGAAGAAAAGGGTTCTTCAAAGGTATTGTACTTGATCCTTTGTTTTCTTTAGTTAGAAGCATGTTGTAATTTTATCCTTAATGCATAATCTGTCTGTTTGATTGTAAATGTATGTATTCTTTCACAATTATTTTTGGAACGATCTACTTCTGCTCATTGGTTCTCTAGATTTAGAGTTCCTTCACTTTCAAGACTAGAACTTCCAGCACGAAAATTTCTTAAGGAGGGTAGATCCTAACAAGCCAAATTCTAGGAAATTGCATGTATTTATCTTGATTTATTTAGGTTTGGATTTCAAATTTTAGAGATTTGAAATTTGTTTATTTTGGAGGGATAAATCAATTTAAATTAATCTGGGTCAAAGATATGAAATTAATTCGATTATTAAGAATTTAATTTTGATTTTGAATTGGGTGGATTTCAATTGGGTTTAATTGAAGTTTGCTGGAGATTTAAAATCCTATTGAAATCTTAATTATTGGGTTTGAAGTGAGAAAATATATTTTTTGGTTGTTGGGGAAAAGAAATATTTTTTGTTTATATATTTTGGTTGAGGGAAAAAGGGGGATTAGGGTTTTAATAGTTTCTTTTAATATATAAAAGGATGCCTCGATTTACGTGCAAAGCAAAGAAAAAAAGAAAAGTAAAAGAAGGAAATTCTTGTCCTGCCAAACGGTCAGCCTAGCCGACGTCGCCCGATCTCCAGCCAGTGGCCTTCAGATGCAAGCCGCATGTTTCAGTCTACGACCGCCTCTAGACAAAGCTACGTCGTCGCTCGTTCACATTGCCACCCAATGCTTGTTGCCGACTAGTCAGCCGTGCCACCTGTAGTTCATGAAGAAAACTCAACATGAGGAAAACCTTGAGCAGAAATTGATCTACAAAATTCCATTAATTATCGAATACAAAATATACAGTAGCATACAAGAGATATGCATTTAACATTAAATTATAACATGCTTTATAAAGAAATTTGGTTTCAAGAAACCTCACCTTTGAAGAACCTTTCTTCAAGAAATCCCTCGTACAAGCCACGAACAGAACTTCTTCCTCGCGGATCTCCTTTTTCACGCATGGACACTACTAGTCGAGAACCCTCTGTATTCTCTTTTGGGATTAAAGGATTCAAACAAGAGTTGTGGGCTTTGCTTGGATCCTTGGAAAAGGGAAGGAGATGAAGAGGATGGAAAGGAAATTTCTTCAGAAAACCTTTCTCTTTCAGAGAACTCTTCTCATCTATGAGAATTCTTAGGAAGAAGATGATCCCATCAATTATTTTATCACACATTAGTTTTCTTTGAGAGAAAGTGGTGAGGGAGTCATAACTCCTTCCCTATATGTTATATCAAATATAACATATAGCCTATAGTTTTATATTGCATCAAATACAACAAAAACTATAGATTTTATTCTCTCTTAACTATCCATGGCATTTAATATAAATCACATTTATATTAAATCCGCTTATATGAATCTTATCCATATAAATGATATTTGGATCATATCCAAATATTTAATTCCTCTCATTCTAAATCATATTTATATTTAGCTATATTAATCTCATTCATATAATTGGTATTTGAATCATATTCAAATTCTTCTCATATTAATATAATGTATATTAATTATATCATATATAACTAATTCCCTCAATTAATTTGAACACTTTGAATTAATCCAAAAATTAAATCCTTGTTGAGCTACAAAGGAGACCTTATAAACCTGTAGATTGAAGCTCCAACGGTACTTGCATAATTAATTAAATTACCCAATATTCAAACTTTCAGTCACTCCCGACAGCTGCACTCTTCGCACTACAAATAAATTTCCGTGTCCATTAAATATAACTAATCAACAGTGTGATGACCCTTCACAAATTGCTCGTCAATACAGCTAGACCAAATTACTGTTTTCCCTCTGTAGTTACATCTAACTCCTTAGGTAACACTGATTCCTCTAATGAACATTAAGTCATAGTCCCACTATGACCAAGTTCTCTCGGGTCAGGAGAGGATGTGGCCACTATGTTCAAGACCCAGAATCAGCCCTTAAGGGAGCAATTTATCTACTTACCCTTGAATCGGGGAAGGAGTGAATTCGATCTTGTGTAGCTGAGTTTCCAACTCCTCAATCAGACGAATCCCCAAAATGGTAGGCTTGTTGAGTTGGCAATTTGGCCATTCTCATCCATACAAATCAAAGGACCGCCTTCATGAGCAGGAGTTCACAACTCACTCAGGATTCAAGTCATGTCACCTATGGTCATCCTAGTGAAATGTAAGTCTCTATTATTAACGGCGTTATATAAAAAGACTAATCATTTTGTGGTCCCGTCTTATACAAAAACTTTGTATAAGATACCCTTGCTCACATGACTCCACATGAATGATCAGGATCATATCATTTGTAGCACTTTACAACACTTGTAACACCTACAAAGTAGACCGTATCTATAGGGTCACCAGGATAAGGTATCCAGCCTTTTCCATCTACTACAGACCGTTTAGATTATTATTTAAACAAGATCTACTTGTATGTCTCTACATACTTATTTAAATTACATGAAATAACCTCGAATATTAGTTTATTGGATTGAGTATAGGTTTATAAAATAACACTTATTTTATTAACAACAATATGTTTATACACGTTTATAAACTACGAGATTACGAGGAGATTTAGAACACTATTCCCAACAGTTCATGCCAGTCGTGCCACGATCGTCGATCACCCAATCATGCAAAGCGACACCGTCCATCGCTCGTCGGTGCCCTTCAACCGCAATCCATTTGGAAACCTCCTTTTTCTCGCTAGAGTTCATCAGCTTTTGCCATTTGGGGTAAGATTTTGGGAGTTTTGGGTTGTTTTTGTTTGATTCTTTAATCCCCACTAAGTTTTTGGCCTGAATCTTATGATTTGGGTTTTTTTATTGAAGGTTTGGTGCCTTTGGAGTCGTTGTCCAGCCGCGTTAAGGATCAACTTTGGGCGGTTTTGGTCAATATTTAAGATTATAAGTATTTTCTAAGGTGATTATATTAATTATTGGTGTTGTAAATCGGGTTGACACCTAAATTTTTTGCGTCTAGATTTAGGTTGTGCTGATTTGGAAGTATTGAGATGGTTTTGGTTCAACCACGCTTTGGGTGAGCTAATTGGAGAATTTTTTTAGATTAGTTATGGTGATTTAAATTAGGTCCTAACATTGGAATTTAAAATTTGTTAATGTTATGGATTGATTCAAGGATTTTGCCCAAGATAAAAAGGGGCTTTGTATTGTTATTTTGCTTAGGTTTAAATTTGAGGTAAGTGCTTTACTACCGGTTCACCTTCGCCAAATTGTTGTTAAGTATGTGATTGTATTGAAAGCATACTCCTATGTGTTGGATTGAATTTGTATGATCTGTTATGTTGGAT
>NC_052356.1:45905540-45988285 GCF_009727055.1 Benincasa hispida | reverse complement strand
ATGTTTCTGTACGTTGGATTGAACTATTATGACATGTTATGTTGGACTACTGAGGGGGTTATGGAGGCCTATGTTTATACCACGAAAATTATGATTGTGTGTGAATGTTGTGGTATTTGAATGATGGATGTATTTAGAGATTGTTTTGAATCCTTCCAGGCATGTTAAAAACTATGATTGTATGCTTATGACTATGTTAGACTGATAGTGACTGTTAGTATTTTTATTGGGCCCTGCACATCGTATGCTGTGAGTCTTTGGGTTCACACCTTATGCCGATGATTGTGTCCCTCCGGGGTTACTACTTATGAAAGTGTGTCTTGGGGTTCGCCGCTTATGCTTATATATATCTAAAATGCATAATGAGCACCTGAGTCCTGATACAAAGGCTAATAGTTCACCTAGTAGGCCCAGTAATGAATCACTTACGAGGTATATTTATGTACTCATTATTTTCTTTTTCATATTTTTTTGGTAAAGGTAAAGATAGACCCACGAATGACAAGAGGGATCTGTGACCCAGTCATTGGGACATGACAATGCTTCCGCACTCACGTTTTTATTTTATTTTATTTTAGCATGATTTAGGTTAGAGATCTAGCATGTAAAACTTTTGGTTATTTCGTTTATGCATTAGTTAATTTATTGGTTTATTCAATTTATTCTAAATTAGAGTTAGAGGTGCCCCTTGATATGATTATTTTGGAAATAAAAGTTGTTCCTTTTGTTATATTTTTCTCGAAGAATATACATTGTCAAGCTTATGCATGTATATAGTAACGTTCTGAAAGTATAGTGGAAAGTCAGATTGTTACATAATTATCTCTCATATCTACGAGTATTAAAGAGAATTTAAGAATAAGTTATCCTCATTTTCTTTTTCAATTCGATAAACCTTGTTTCAAACCGGATATAATACTTTTACCAAATATTATTTATTAAACAAAAATTAAAGAATTAATTACACTTAATTAAAATTGGGATTCAATGCTCATGACGATGAAGGCAGTCCCCAAGCGCGTAGAAATTCCGGGCATCCTTAAATTCCAAATCAAGTTTAATCTACAGACTGTCGCTTTAGATTTTGGACTTTTTTTTTTTTTTTTCCTTTTATTTGGTGTGGTACACTATTTTTAACTAAACAAGAAGAAAAACTGAATGACAATTGTGGAAAAGAATTCAGTCAAGTGATAAAAGACAGAACAAAAAAAAAGAAACAATGTCTTTTTTAGAAAAACAGAAAACTAAAATAAGATTAATTATTTATTTTTATTTTTATTTTTATTATTATTATTATTATAGTTTAGGTGAGCCTAACTCAAATGATATAAAATATATAATATTAACCTTGAAGTTCAAACGTTCAATTTTCCACCACCCCTATTATCAAAGATAAAAAGAAAAATACTTTCATTCCTATGTTTTTATGTTTTGTTATTTACTTTCTACTCATATTTTAAATAACGCATCAAGTTTTTTGAAAATTTAAAAAATATAGATATTTTTCCATAAATTTATTTTTATTTTTAGAATTTGACTATGAATTTAAGTGTTTATTTAAAATTGGTGAAAACAATAATAAAGGCATTCAATTGAGAGAAAACAAGTATAAATTTCAAAAATAAAAATGATCGAGATGTTACCAAACCGGCCAAACCACTGATTTTGTTTCATTTTAATTCTTGTACTTTCAAAATATTCCTTTTGGTTCCTCGATATTCAACTTTAATTTATTGTGTGTTCATGTACTTTTAAAAATAAAAATAAAGGGATCTAATAACCATCTTTAAGAATTAGCAAGGTTGAATATTGTTGGCGTTCGAAACCCGTCTGTGTTCATTGTTGTTGTGGGCCCCTCGTGAGCCTGGCGTTTGGCCTGCTTTCTTTGGTATGGTCTCATTTTCCGAGCTAATCTGTGTAAAAGATTATTACACCAATGTGGTGTCGAGCCTACTATACTCTGATGTCTAAGTTAGTACATATAGTTTAGCTAGACACACAAGAAGTAAGGTCTGAACTCTCATTTGAAGGTTACTTTTTTCCCAATAGAGTCGTCAAATGGGGCTATTTACAAGCCCTTCCACTGATACTCGCCTCTGGTTATATGTAATGTCGACAGTGTCAAAGTTGTTTCGGTGCTCGAGATTGTAAAGTGTCAAATGAAGCATAGTTCGATTATTTTTGGGCAAACTGTAAAAAATGCCCTTAAAGTATGGGTGTAGTTACAATATACTCTTAAACTTTCAATCTTAAAAATCGTGTCCTTAAACTTATATAAGCATTAAAATTTGGTAGACCTTGAAATTTACAATGGTAACATTTGCATAAATTTGAGAGTTCAATTTTTATTGTTTGTGGGTCTAATTTCAATAATTATCGTAAGCTTGAGGGTTCAATTTTAACACATACGAAAGTTTAGGGACCCGACTTTTACAATTAAAAATTTAAGGGTGTAATTACAGTTATTCCCATACTTCAGGAGTGGTTTTTGTAATTTACTCATTATTTTTTATTGGTATATTTATCGACTTGATTGATTCGATCCAAATCCCAAGGCACTGATTTTTCTCTTTTGGGACACGTTTTCTTATGCCTCATCTCAATATCTTATGGATTTGACTTATTTGTAGATTTTAGAAGGATCTCGATAACCTTTAATAAAAATTACATAGATAAAAACTTAAATTAAAAGTACATAAACCAAAAATAAACTACAATTGAAAATACAAAATATAAAGGTAGGTGGACGAAAGTAGCATTTAAATCTTATTTCAAATTGTACTTTTTATACGAGTATTTTAAATAAATTTTAGTTCCACCGAAAAGACTTCATATTATGGAAGATGGTCTTCTGGATCATTCTCTATTCTAACTCTGTGAAACTTTGATCATATTTCAATATATATATATATATAACAGAATAAAATACCTTAATTTATTATTTAACATATTTTCCCAATGATAATTGCTCCCGAATCACAATACGTTTCGACCGTACAAAATATCTACCGACACGTAGGAACTCTGTCTATCGTCCACGTGTATTTTGGCACGTGTTACGTGTCTCGGAGGTAAAGAACTTAGAAAGGCCCTATTATTTATTTTAGATACTACAATAATCAATAAAGTTTTTGAGTTTTTCTTCCCATATAAATAAATTCAGGAGTTGTAAAGGGGAAAAAACAATAATTTCAATTAATATATACAATTTTTACCTTCATATATTTATTTTTAAAAGAACTAAAATGTATCCATTTAACCTCGTACTTAGAATTTTATTAAATTAAACTCTAAATTTGACAGTTATATAAAATTTAGGATAAATATCAATTTCTATATTTAAACTTTTAGTAGTTGTATGATTAAAATTATTAACTAAAATGAGTGGCAATTAAAACCCTCACCCTCAATTTTTACATATGTATTAAATAACACCTTCTCCAAATTTCATTTAATCAATAGCAAATGAAATTTATAATTTAAGTCAATTAAACTCCTAAATTTTTATAAGCCAATTAATTTAGACCATTCATTAAAGTTACCTTTTAAAATCATCTATGTATTGATTCTCAAATGTATGTTAGCTTCTTCAAATATTGGATTTACACAATGAACAATTAGCATAAATGTATGGATAGTAGGAGTGTAACAAAAAACCGAAAAATCGTAAAGCCAAACCAATCCAAATCGATCTAATGGTTTGGTTTGGTTTTTTAGTATAAAATTGAATATATTGGTTTGTCTTTGGAGAAAACTAAAAAGTATTAGTTCATATCGGTTTTTTATTAGAAAAACCAATCCAATGGTATATATACCTTTAAAAAATAAACTATCTTTTAATATTTTAATTATTATAATGCATGTATATTTGTTGTTTAGAAAAAAAATAGACCAATTATTATGGACCGTGTATGTTTTTTATTTAGAAAAGTATAAAAAAAAATGTCAAATTTCAATTTATAAAATAAGAAATAGACCCAATTTTAATTTTAAATTAGCAAAAAGGATCAATTCAAAACAAAATGGTAATAAAAATAAAAATTAGAAAAAAAAAAAAAGAAAATGTCAAAATCTGATAATAAACCGATTCAAATAAAATCAATCCAATGGTTTCGTTCTCTATTGAACATTGGTTTGAATCTCTTATTTGTAAGACCAATTGGTTTTATTTGGTTATTGGTTGGCCTCAAAACCAACAAAATCGAATTGATTATCATCCTTAATTGATAGTTTTCAAAGAAATTTTTTTCTAATTAATACATTTACAAAAGTTTATGGTTTGAATTAATCAATTATAAATTTCACATGAGATTTTTTCAAATTGAACATAATAAAAAATATAAATTGATACACTTACAAAGGTTTATAATTTCAATCCATATATTATTAGTTTAAGGTTTAAATTGATGTAACTATTAAAGTTTGAGGGTATAAATTGATGTTTTTTTTAAAATTTATATCTTATATATTCTTTTATTTTATTTTCTTTTCTTTTCTTTTCTTTTCTTTTCTTTTCTTTTTTTCTAAACTTGTTTCCTAATTTTAATTAAAAGAATTATATAAAATCTCTTTAAACTTGCTAATATCAAAAAAAAAAAAAAAAAGTTTTTGAAAGAGTGTAGCGTGAATCTTATACTAAATGATGCAGCATATTTATTATCAATATGTTGGAACTTAAGCAAATTTACATTTTCATGAATTCAATATGTGAATCAGTATTTTCATAATATCCTAAAAAAATTCTAAAGGAAAAAACAACACAGTGTTACTAACATAAATAGAATATAATTTGAAATTATTTTGCAAAAGCGTAGAATATTTATTTACTTTAATTTCTTTTTAATTTTTATAATTTTCTTAAAACAACAATCCACATTACCATATTATATACATTGTCAAAATTTTTATGACAATATTTACATTTTAAACCTGGATTAAAACAAAATTTCAAAAGAAAATCTATTCCAAATAAAAAATTGTGGCACATATTCAAAAGTTAAAAATAAACGGTCAGCAATTTTTATTTTTGATCAAAATGAAATTATTATTATTATTCTTTTTCCAGAGAGCAAACTGTAGAACGCTCCGTTTTTAGTGGCGCGTAGTTGTCAGATGAAAACTCGAAAAGTGAATTTCTTCAAAAATTAAAATAAAATAAAATAACTCAAAAAGTGAAAAATATTATTGGGGAAAAAAAGAAAAGCAAATTCCCTAAAAGGACAGCCCATTATATCATTCTCAACAAGTTACGGCCATTACAATTTGGTCATTTCATTTTTCTCTCTTTCCTCCTTCTTCTTCTTCTTCATCCTCTCTCTGTTAAAGAAAAATGGAAGTTAGAGCTGCAGAAAATTAGTGGAAATTGAAGAATCTCAGGAACTACAATGATGCAAAGCGGTGAAGGTTCGTTGCTTCTTTCCCTCTCTCCTAGCTTCAGCAGCTACTCCTCCGGCAGATTTGCAGAAATCGCCGCCCGTGTCGTCGAGGAATTCCGTAAAGAATCTGATCCTGATCCCGATATTTTTAACTGGAAACCTGATGTCGCTTCTTCTCTCCAACACGGACCCGAACCGGAAGAATTCAACCAAGCACCTCAAGTACAGGACGGTAATGGTGAAACAGAGACTGTTGGAGATGAAATCGCAGACGATGAGTTCGAATTCGCGGTTGTTCCTAGGGAGCCACAAGAGGTGACGATCTCAGCCGAGGATATCTTTTACAACGGCCAGATTAG
Source organism: Benincasa hispida (assembly GCF_009727055.1). NCBI lineage: Eukaryota > Viridiplantae > Streptophyta > Magnoliopsida > Cucurbitales > Cucurbitaceae > Benincasa > Benincasa hispida. The sequence goes on along the minus strand of NC_052356.1, from coordinate 45,982,551 downwards.
GCCGATTTATCCTGTTTTCAACACGAATCTGCTGTTGAGTGGTGCGATTGTTGATAAGAACAACAGTAACGTTGACGACGAGGACGACGACGGAAAGTTGTTGAAGAAATCGAAGCCGAAGAGAGTTCATCGTCCGTCGCTTGGAAAATTAATGAGCGAAGAGCGCGAGACGAATTCGTGTTCTTCGTCTGAGGCGGAGGAGCTTGACGGAGTCCTTCCTGGAACGTACTGCGTTTGGTCGCCAAAGGAATCGCTCGAGAGATGCAAAAAGAGCAATTCTATGGGATCATCGAAGAGATGGAAACTCCGAGACCTTCTATACAGAAGCAACAGTGACGGAAAGGAGACGTTCGTGTTTTTATCATCGAGCAAGAGAGTTGAGAAATTCGCTGAAATCTCAAAGGAAAAAGGTACTACCGGTACCGGAGACGAAAAGATCTCCGGAAAGGTAAAATCCAGTAGAGTCGCCGCAGCCGCCGCAGCCGCCGCGGCTGCGACGGCTACTAATGTCAGTCCACCGGCGGCCGACGAAGGAGAGCAAGTAAAGAATTCGTCGAAGGAAGCGGATAGGAAAAATCAATCGATTCCGTGCAGACAAGAAATGACGGATTTATTCAACAATGTCAATGGTATGAACAAAAATCTCACATAAATTCTGAACATAATTAGGGTTTGAAATAAGATTTGATTTGGGGAAGAAGAGATTGAAGAAAGGAAAAGGGGGGGGAAAACCTAATTAATTGATTAATGAGTTTTTAGCCTGTTTTGTGTGGGAAAAAAATCATCCTTAATTTGGAATAATTAATTTGTTAAACGATAATCTTCTACTAAATAGAAATAGAAAATATTGTGTGAATGGTTGGGAATGAGTTGTAATATTGTACATTTATTTTCACAATATATATTATATATAATATATCTCTGAATATGAAATATTTAATTTTGACCTTTGTTTTTGAGTCAAAAGCTTGAGAAATGTGACAAAAAATATATATATACAATAGGCAACAAAATATTGGCGGTATCTAGTGAAGAAAAATTTTGTGGTGTTGTTTTTTGTATATTCTTTGGAAATATTTGTAAATTATCCCAAAACCAAATAAAAAAAGATGCTAATGTGGCCATGGGGTGTCCTTCAAAGAAACCAAGGTATCTAGAGAACCTGAATTTTAATTTTGAAAGGGAATTTTGTATTCTGTGAATTAAAAAGAATACAAAATACTGAAAAATGTTTATATATAATTTGGGTTTTTGATAAATAGAAAAGAGTCAAAATTGGTGCATCACATGAAAACACTGAGAAAATGACATCTAATCTAGGTCCAGCATTTGCTTGAACTTTTATTATTTTTATTTTTATTTTTATTTTTTTTAAAAAAAACATTTACTTCTACTTTACAATAAATATATATATATATATATATTTATTTATTTGATTCTTTATCTTCTTGGTTAACCAAACATCCACCCACCTTGGGGGTCGCTTGTATTGCTTTATTACGAGCATAATCTTCTTTCTCTACCTTTCTTCTTTTTTAATTGAGGTGTTTTCTCCTTTGAACAAACTTAATTTTTAAGTTTAAATTTTATTGAATAAGTTATCAAGTTACTTTTTTTTTTTATGTCTATTGTCATTACTTGTAGGATTTTTATTATTTTAAAAATAATTTGTGGCTTTTCCCCCAAAGTGTAGATATCTTAACTTATGGTTAGGTTAATTTTGAATCTTGGAAAAAAAAAATTGTCCCTAAGATTGAGATCTAATTACTATTATTTAAAAATGTTACATATTTGGTCATTCAATTTTGAATTTGATTTCAGTTTACATTTGAGTTTTATTCGAATTTATTACATGGATTTCAAGATTTTACGTTTCTAACCTCAATTTTGCATAAAAAACTCACTTTCAAACATTGACGTCAATGTCTATTAATTAATTAAAAATAATTATAAAGTAAACTTTTAAATTTAATTTTAAAAGTGATAAAAAAATTTATTAACATATAGAAAATTGAGTATTTAGTGAAAACTAGAGGTTAATTATGTAAATTTTGAAATCTAGGGATTAAATTTAAACAAAATTCAAATGTTAAGGATAAAATTGTAACATTTTGGAATCTAAGAAATAAATTGAAACAAAATTCAAAACTTAAGAATTAAACTATAATATTTTCAAACTTAAGGACTAATTAAAAATTAGACCCTAAATCTAGAGATTAAAAAGCTATTTTTCCCTTGGATCTTTAATTAAGAGGTTTGTTTTTTTGTTTTTTGTTTTCCCTGGTAGATTGTTTAGTTTAATAGGGACGTGTTTTTGCTTTTTTGGATTAAGTTTGAGTACTTTGGAAATTGAGCTCAGTGTTGGTTGAATTTAATTTGTTTTTCTTTTTAATATTGGTTTATTGAGTTATGAGGAAATATTTTATTTCATTTTAAGGAGAGGATATCATTTTAGCAACTCGTTTAAAATGAGATTAAAATTGATTTTTTTTTTAATAAGTCCAGAGTCGAAAGTATTGGGACATTTGGCTTTTTGTCTTTTTTCTTTAAATATGCTTTGTTTTTATTCTTTTGATATCCATTTTAATAATAATTATTGTTTTCTTTGATAATGTTCGAAAAGTTGTATAAGTTTGTAGGTAGAACAATTCCGGTTTGTAGAAAAATGTCAATAAAATATAATATTAAAATAAATAAATATATGAAATAAATAAATAATAAAATAAAATATATTTATAAAATAAAATAGATAATAAAAGTAAATAAAATAACAAATTATGGATTTTTCAACTTTCTTCAAATGAAATTTGTCCAATGTATGTCTTTCAAAACCCATCAAATTCTATTTATAGGCAATTTGATAAGTATAGGTGGATTACATGGATACTAAGAATGGGTATTAAGATATATGGACAACACTTTAGAAAATGAAATACATGGTCAAATGGACACTAAGCATGAGTATCTAATGTGCATCTATTTTATATAATATTTATAACTCCCCCTTAGATGCCCATTATATATATATATATGACTCATTAAAACCTTATTAGGAAAAAATTCATTGGAAAAAAAATTCCAATGAAGGAAAAATGGTACATATTTCATATAATCTAATACTTCTACAAAGAATATAATATATTTTTACTCCCTCTCATGGAAACATCACTTGAGATCTCCGAATCATCGCATTTCAATGTTATGCTCCAATTTTTCAAAAGTTGTGTAGGTAATAACTTTGTAAATAAGTCCGTCAGGTTATCCTTTAAACAAATTTGTTGTATAATGATGTCACATTTTCTTCAAGATCATGAGTGTAGAAAAGCTTTGGTGAAATATGTTTTGTTTTATTTCCTTTAATATATTCTCCTTTGATTTGGAATATGCATATTATGTTGTTTTCACGTAATATTGTTGGAAGATTTTTACTAGAAGACAACCCACATATTCCACGAATGTGCTGAGTTATTGATCTTAGTCATACACATTCTCGACTAGCCCCGTGAATTGCAAGAATTTCAGCATGATTTGAACAAGTGATTGTTATAGTCTGTTTCACTGATCGCCATGATATAGCAGTTATTCCACATGTGAATAGATAACCTGTTTAAGATCTGACTTTGTGTGGATCAGATAAATATCCATAATCTGCATAACCAATCCGATCAAAATTCGATTAAAACAAACCATATCAATCGTTACTCGGAGATAACGGAGTATACGTTTAATTTTGTTCCAATGTCTCTTAGTTGGAGAAGAGCTATATCTTGCTAGTAAATTTATTGAAAATATAATATCTAGTCTTGTATTATTAGTAAGATACATAAGTGCACTAATTGCACTAAGATATAGTACTTTAGGACCAATAAGTTCTTCATTATCATCTCGAGATCGAAATATATCTTTCCTCACATCTAATGAACGAACTTCCATTGGAATGTTCAATGGATGTACTTTGTCCATATAAAATTTTTTCAAAACTCTTCCTGTATAAGTTGACTGATGAACAAATATCTCATATGCTAAATGCTCAATTTGCAAGCCTAGGCAAAATTTTGTTTTCCTTAAATCTTTCATCTCAATTTTTTTCTTAAGATATTCTATTGTCTTTGAAAGCTCTTTAGGAGTTCTAATTGTATTTAAGTTGTCAACATATATAGTCATAATAGCAAACCCTGACTGTGTTTTCTTGATAAACATACATAGATATATTGGATTATTTTGATATCATTCTTTTAACAAATATCCACTCAGGCGATTGTACCACATATTCGTCCTGATTGTTTTAATCCATATGATGATCTTTGTAACTTTATTGGATACAATTTTTCGAGAATTTGATTTATATGTTTCAAGTACCTTAAACCCTTTTGGGATTTTCATATAAATATCATTATCAAGAGATCCATATAAATATGCTACGACTACATCTATAAGATGCATGTCCAGATTTTCATACAAAGTCAAACCAATTAAATATCGTAATATAATTGCATCAACTACTGGATAATACATCTCCTCATAATCAATATCAAGTATTTGTGAAAAACCTCGTGAAACTAGTCTTCCATTATATCTTGTGATTACATTATTTTCATTTCTTTTTCTCACAAATATCCATTTGTATCCCACAAGTTTGACACCTTCTGGTGTTCAGACTACTGGTCCAAAAACCCGAGGTTCTGAAAGTGAGTTTAATTATGCTTCGATTGTTTTTTTTTTCATTGAAGCCAATTTTTTCTATGTCGACATTCTTCAACAGATTTTGATTTAGAATTCTCATTTTCAGATATGATATCCAGAGCAACATTATACGCAAAAATGTTCAACAACTACATGAGTTTGGTTCCATTTTTTTCTTGTCATGACATAGTTTATTAAAATATCAATATTATCTTTAAATATTTCACCTTCCTTACTAGTCATGTCAAGAATTCTTTATGGGTATTTACATCCCCAACCAAAATCTTCTTGACTATTAATTATTTTTCCTTTTTGAGGATTTTATCTTTAGAACCCACTGGTCTAACACGCTTCTGGCGTGTTCCAGACTGACTATTAATTATTTTTCCTTTTTGAGAATTTTATCTTTAGAACCCACTGGTCTAACACGCTTCTGGCGTGTTCCAGACTCATTAGTGACAACTTGCTGTGTTGGGATATCAATTTTCGATGGAATATTTGTAGGTGGTATATGTGTTTTAGTTACTTTTTTTGCATCTATAAATGCATATGGTAATTGATTTGCTATATTTTGTAAATAAATTATCTTTTGAACTTCAAGTTCACATTGATATGTACGAGGATGTAAATGAGACAATAACGATGCATTCCATGTAATTTCTTTTTCCAACTTCTTAATTCCTCCCCCTAATGTTGGAAAATTTTGTCTCATTAAAATGCACAATCAACTAATCGGGTAGTAAATACATCACCCGTTAGGGGTTCAAGATATTTGATAATTGGTGGGGAATCATATCCAACGTATATTCCTAATCTCTTTTGAGGATCCATCTTAGTATGTTGTGGTGGAGCAATTCAAACATATACTGCACATCCAAAAATTCTTAGATGGGAAAAATATTTGGCTCATGATTGTAAGCTAATTGTAATGGCGAGTACTTATGATAAGCCACTAGCCTAATGCGTACAAGTGACGTTGCATACAAAGTAGCATATTCCCATGCAGATGTAGGAAGCTTAGCTCTCATAAGCAATGGTTTAGCAATTAACTGCAAATGTTTTATTAATGATTCTGTAAACCATTTTGTGTATGAACATGAGCTATAGGATGTTCAACACTTATCCCAATCGACATACAATAATTATCAAAAGCTTTAGATGTAAATTCACAGCATTATCAAGACGAATGATTTTAATTGTATAATTAGGAAATTGTGCTCTTAACTTAATTATTTGAGCAAGTAATCTTATAAATTCAAGATTTCGACTTGATAATAAACACACGTGTGACCATATGCTAATGTGTCTGTTAATACCATAAAATATCTAAATGGTCAACTTGGTGGGTTAATAGGTCCACATATATCACTATGAATTCCTTCTAAAAATGCAGGTGATTTAATCTCCACTTTAGCTAGTGATGGTCTAATTATCAATTTTCTTTGAGAGCAAGCATTACATGATAATTCATTATATTGAAGAATCTTCTAGCTCTTCAATGGATGTCCATTTGAATTCTCAATAATTCTCTTCATCATTATAGATCCTGGATGACCCAATCGGTCATGTCAAATTCTAAATATGTCTGGATTCATGAACCTCATGTTCGTTGTTGAATATGTGTTAATTACTCGTATGGATACAATATAATCTAGAAGATAAAACATGCAACTCTTCCAACAGACGTTTTTCATTTGAGGCAGTAGATATGATATATAGATATTCAACATAATTCTTACTATCAATCTCAATATGATAACCATTGCAACGTATATCTTCAAAACTAAGTAGATTTCTCATTGATTGACTAGAGAACAATGTATTGTCAATTGTAAATTTTGTTCCTTTAGGCAAAATAATATTTTGTTTTTCCAAAGTCTTCAATCAAATTTGTAGAACCTGATATCGTATTGACTTTTACTTTGAACATTGTTAGTTTGGAAAAATATTTTCTATTTGTAAGTATTGTATGTGTAGTTGCACTGTCTACTAGACATAGAACTTCTTTACTCATCTTTTAGTCATCAAACATATGAAAATGATCTAGGTTTCTTCATTAAAAGAAAATAATTACAATAGAAAAACTACATTTAGAATATACAAAGGTTACATATTCTAAGAGAAGAAAAAAAACATGAAGATGAAAAAATACATTAAATCTAGATATTTTCAAAGTCATGTGAAATGCTTGATGTTCCATCAATTCTGCCGATTTTCTCTTCAGGAGATTCAAAGAAGTATGCCACATCTAAATTTGTCATATAAGATGGGTCAAATATGTCACTATCCTGGTATGCAAATTTTTCCACATTTTTCTCCTTTTTCTTCAGGGAGGCTTGATAGAAATCAACTAAATGTTTTAACGTACGACATGTATATGACCAATGCTCAGTCATTTCGCATTGGAAGCATTTATTTTTTACATTTTTTGAACTCTTATCTTGTGGAGTTTTTCCTTTGTGATCGTCATTTTGTGTGATTATTTTGAAATTTGAATGATTAGAACGACCACCACGAAAATAATAGTTATTTCTTTCTCTGCCACGATCACAACCTCGACTACGACCACGATTATTGTTAAAATTGCAACATTCACTTCAGGGAATTGTGTCATTCCGATTGGTCGAGATTAATGATTTTTCATCAATAAATTATTATTTTGTTCAACCATGAGAAGACATGAAATTAATTCAGAATATTGTTTGAAAATTTTCTCTCGATATTGCTGCTGCAGGAATATTGAGATGTGAAATGTAGAAAATGTCTTCTCTAACATATCAACATCAGTAATTTTCTCTCCACATAATAACAATTTCGAATTAATTTTAAATAATGCAAAGTTATAATCACTTACTAATTTGAAGTCTTGTAGCCTCAAATGCATCCACTCATAATGAGGTTTAGGAAGAATAAATGTTTTATATATATATATATATATATATATTTTATGATCATGCATCTCTTTCAAATTTTTCCACATGATATGAGGATCTTTTATTGTAAGATACTCTATTTTCAATCCCTCGTGGAGATAATGATGAAAGAAAATCATAACTTTTGCTTTGTCGTGATTAGATGTTGTATTTCCTTCTTTAATAGTCTCTCCAAGATTCATAGCATCCAGGTGGATTTCGGTTTCAAGCACTCATGACAAATAATTATTGGCGTTAATATCAAAGGTAGCAAATTCTAATTTTGTGAGATTTTTCTTGGCAACAATATCATAAAATATTATACTTATTTTAGAAATTTAATAGATATTAAATATGCAAAATAACATTAAATTTATTAATTATAATGAAGAAGAAAAATCGACATACCTTTATAGAAAAATCGACATACCTTTATAACCCACCTTTAGCGAAAAAAATGATAGGAGCTCATGCTGATAATGTGTTGTGAATTTGTGGAGCACAACGGGAATATGGATGCCGATAAAATGTAATATTAAAATAAATAAATATAATATAAATATATGGAATAAATAAATATTAAAATAAATTACACATAATATATAAATTAACAAAATAAAAAATAAAAAATTTCTCTACTTTTTCTAACTTTTTGGAATTTGCTCTTCAATATGTGTCTTTCAAAACCCACCAAAGGCACTATGTATAAGTATATTTGACGGTGGATTATACGAACTACAAGAAGAGTATTTACAAGACACATATAGACGATATTTTGAAAAAATAGGTACATGATACATGGTCAATGGACACTAAACATGGACATCTAATATAGTAATGTATTTTCTATAATATTTATAATATAGTTTCTTAGGAATCTTTCAAGATAAAATTAGAATGGTTGCTTTAACGTTTAAAATATGAAATAATATATAATCTTTTTTAAATTAAAAAAATAATAAAAGGGTAGTGAATGATATATATACGGGGGGGGGGGGGGGGGGGGGGGTGGGAAGAGTGTGGACTGTAATCTTTGTTTTATAATTGAAAAAGAAAAAAAAAAGTTCTTTCTATTTATGAAATTTCATGTTAATTTGTAAGATGAATGACTGAGTTTACTAAATGTTTAAAAATATTTGTTACTTTCTTCCTAGAATAAATTGTGAAATAATAAATGAGAATACAACTAGACTAAGAAAGATTTGAAAAAATTATGTAGATTTGGATCTTCATCCTGTTGAGATGTATCGAGAAAATCCAAAAGAATCAATAGTTTAGATATGAGTTGAAAAATGTAACTTTTTATACACATCTTGGTGTTCAACTTGAGAGGTGAAGAGAGTTATTTCGACAATTTTTCAACAAAAAAAAAATTGTAAGGACCCTTTATGGTTTAGATGTATGCTTTTACCTTTGTGAAAAGGTAATCGAATCGACAAAATTAAATAGGCCTTTTAATTACAATGGATTTCAAAATATAATCATTTAATTTGGTGGGTATTTTTCACGTTAATTATTATTGTCAATTGCATCAAAAAATTGTGTAGCTCTTAATATAACCAAATGAACTTTTTACAAATTAAAATGTTTTCTACATTTATTAATTGGCTTTGATGATTATATGGATTAGGATGGAGTTTGTTAGGTAAGTTTAAGGGTTAATTTAGATTGATTAAAGAAAAAATTATTTTTTTTTTAAAAAATCATTTTTATTTAAATTCTTTTAATAAAAATTAGTTATTTTAAAAAATTATTTTAATTGATTATCAAATTTTTTCTTAATGATTTATTTTTAAAATTAGATACTTAAAAATTAAATTAAACATATCTTAAGATGATCAGAATGGAGACGATGGAAAATTAGAAATGTTGAGTTAATCAATATACATTATAATAGGATATTTATGTTTCAATTATTTATTGAATTATTAAAATTTCTTTGATATCAAGACATTTTAACTCCTCTATCGGGAAAAGGAATAAAAGAGAGAGATTATTTCTAACACCATTTTTTTATGGTTAAAAAACCTAAATTACCATTTAATTTTTGAAAATATAGGAATTAAATTATTACTGACTAAAGTTTAAAATTCAAATTATGACTTTCTTTGTAAGTTTAGAGATAAAAATATTTTTTTAACAAAAAAAAATTGTTTAACACATTCTTGGATTGTATTCGTCTTGAAAATATATTGTTTTTTTTATAATGTTCTTTTAAAATGTCAATTAGTCTATCAACGTTATTCTGTTTAATTTTTTTGGTTGAAGTTATTCTTCTAAAACTTATAGAGGTTAAAGAAAGCAATCTATTTTCAAAGTTCAACAATTGTGATGTGAGAAACGTACTCCATATTTTGAGATGATAATTGGTATCTTAAGCATTGCAATGAGATATATTCAAAGAAACTAATTAAAATAGTTGTGATTAAAATAAACCATTCCTTGTTTAAATTTATGGTGTATTTAGTTTAATTTTTTACGTGTTAATTTTAAAAATAAATAATTTTGAAAAAAATTGAGTTCTTTGACAACCCTCAAAATAGCTTTTCAAAGTATATTTTAAATAGTTTTTATCAAAAGAGTTTGAAAAATATTTTTTTAAAAAACATTTTTTTCTCTAGTCAATCTAAACAGACATTTAATTCAATATTACTAATTTCAGGTAGTTTGATAAAATCTTATAAATAATTATTATGATTTAATAAAATCGGTTCAGGGTTATTCAAGAAGAGTTTATCAAACCACAGGAACAAAATTCTAATTATAAACTATAAGGATTAAATTTTAACCTTATCTAAACCATCGAGATCAAATTTACAATTTAACTAATAAATAATAGGAAGATTTTCAAAAATAGCAAAACAAGAAAAATTATTTACTCAAAATAGTAAAATTTTAATATTTTTTTAATAGAGATGGATAGAAATCTATCAATGTTTATCGGTGATAGAAACTGATAGAGTCTATGTCTATCCATATATATATATATATATATATATTACTATTTTTATAAATAATTTGATATTTTTTCTATGGGTGAAAATTTCGACCATGAAATCGTTCCACTGACACATCAATAGCCTGTCTTTAATTAGGTTAACTTTCATCTTCAAAACATATTTTCATTTCAATCAAATTGACAGCCGCCAACTTTTCTTCTTGTACTTATTTCAATCCCTTTTATCAAAGGCTTTATCCCCTTTTAACTATCCTTTTTTTTTTTCTTTTAATTGAGACACGTCATCTCTTTAATAGAATTTTACCATGGCTTATAATAAAGGAGCTGATTACTTTTTACGGTTTTTTTTTTCCTTTTTTAATAAATAATGTAGTTTAAATTAATAAAAACAAATATAAGGTAGATATCAAAATATTGACAAAAATATGGTAGCAAAATCGTGTACATGAACTTTGCTATATTTACAAATTTTTTAAAAATAATGTTATACACTTGGTTATTATCCCAAAAAATGCTAATAATTGCAATTACCCTAAATCTTAGCTTATAAAGATACCCATCCATTTATCCAAATCCTATTCTATTCTATGTCTTGAGTAAAGTTGTAATATCTTGAATACTTCAATATCTATAATAATGATATTCACATGAAAATCTAAGCTTACACAGGATTTTACATCTGATTCTTACTTTACAACTAATTTTTATTAATAAATGTAGTGTAAATAATTATATATATATATATATATATTATAATCGTATTCACATGAAAATCTAAGCTTACACAGGATTTTACATCTGATTCTTACTTTACAACTAATTTTTATTAATAAATGTAGTGTAAATAATTATATNTAAGCTTACACAGGATTTTACATCTGATTCTTACTTTACAACTAATTTTTATTAATAAATGTAGTGTAAATAATTATATATATATATATATATATATTATAATCGTTAAGCACTATGTTAACATTAACAATTGAACATAGTTCAATAGTGAAAACAACTCAGCCTCTTAAAGTAGTAAGTTTAAACCTACAAAAGAGAGAGAGAGAGAAAAAAAAAGAAAATAAAAGAAGAAAGTAATTGCAATTATTTCTTATCGTCAAGATTAAAAAAGGGTAATCACAATGATGGATGAAGACAAAGGCAATAATCCAATGGCAAAAGCTAATTCCTAGCTTGGAAAATGGGACGTTAAAAGAAGACGAGACTCCTTGAAAATTCCAAAACGGTGGGCTTTGCAAGGGAGAAATTTCAAAGAAAGATTTCTCTCACTATCTCTACTAGTATTATATATAAACACGTTATAGAATTGATATATATAAAAAAATAGAAAACGTAAAGCAAAACAAATCAACACAGAGATTTATGTAACTCATTAAAAATGCGTTAGCTATGTCCACGAAGTAAAAGAAAAATTAATTTATTACAGAAAATAATATAAACTATATCTCTAAAGTTAAGAGAATTTACATAGTACACTTCTCTACACCTTAGAGTCATAAACGTAAATGACGTAAAGATGACAAATACGTAAACTTAGGTTTCGAGTGTCACATATTAGATTAAAGGTATTCCAATAATATAATATATATATTTACGGATACCAATTTTTAATATAGATAAGAGGAATATGATACTCTAATCATATTAGAAATTTCTCCCAAATTGGGATTAGTTGGAGAGTCTATTGTCTAATAACAAAACTGTGTAACGAACAGCCCTTAAGTTGTAAAAATAAGGCAGCCGCCGGCTGCCAAAGTGGTGGTGCCATCGTCTTCCGCCACAAAATAAGAAACAGAACAGGGCGCTGGAACAAACTTAACCCTTTGAAAATCAAGTAATTTTGGCTTTCTACTTGTGTCAGTGTCATGTAAAATTACCACGGGTATGTTTCTTCCTTCTTTAGTAGCTTTCTTTTTTTTAAAAAAAAAAAAAAGAAGAAGAAGAAGAAGAAGAATTTGCTGTTTATTTTTTTATTTTTATTATATATATTTTTTTTATCTAACCGATTTTTCAATCTGCAGCTTCTTCTCCAATCGACTTTTCTGGCTTTAAGCACTAAAGTTAGAACCTATGGTTTTCCGGTAAATTCCTTGAAATGAATGTTTGTCTGTAAACAGTAGTGCAAATCCTTTTGTCGTTTGGTTAGCGTCAATCATGTAGAGAGAGACGCAGTTGTTAAGGGAACAATGAAGTTTCTTTCCAAAGCGTATCCTCCAATATCTGTATTCTTTACTAAAAGTAAAGTTTTTTCTGTCTTTTTGCTACTCCACATTTTTCTTTTTTCTAAAATAAATAGCCAACCCACCCATGTGCATGTCCTGAAGCACTTCCCTAAACTGTTATTTAAATTTCTACATTTCCACTCCAATCTCAACTGACCACCAAGGAAAAAGGAAACATATTTGGCTTATTGAGAGAGTATCTAAGTTGTCAAATAACTATGTGAGAAAAATGCAGTTGTCACATGTTGTTTAGAATGCATAGTAACAAACATGTCAATGCACATACTGACACTTTTGTTGCCTAAAAATAGATAAACGTACAGACACCCATCACCTCAAAATAGATGAGCAGCCTGAGATCTATAGTCTATTGTGGATAGAAATTTTGATAATTACAATGCTATAGAAGTATACTTACAGTATTTTTATAACTTTGATACTTTCGTTCCACTGATAGTTCGTCCCATAATTCTGCATCGTGGAATAAAAACTTCCCCCCTGGCTCTGCAATTTGTGTAAAGGATTGGAGTTACCACATGCTCTTACACCAGAATAATTTGTTCGTTTTGAATCGCCTGAAAATGTGAAAAGAAGAGAGGACGTTCAATGGTTGCATTCCTAGGTTCCTAGTATATTGATTAAGACCTTTTTTAAATAAAATTGTTCATGAACTATCAAGTTTATTTGCAGCTCAGAAGCAACTACCGAGGCTTAAAGATGTAACGTTTTATTCAAAATCCAACGTAGAAATCTTTCGAACGAACCTACATAGGGGAAGGATATTGAATCTGGAGAGCTAAGAGGAAATTTGCTAACGATCAAGTATTTCTCTCGAAAGGTGCAGAAGATATCTAGCGAAAAACATATTTATTCTAAAAAGTCTCCTTGACAATAAAAGGACAATCTTTTTTATAAAAAAATATAAAAGAAAAAGAAAATCTTCACATAGCACAGGTTGTTGGCATTCATGAATTTTATAGTGGTCAGGAAAAATATGATTGAAAGAAACGAAAGTAGTTTAGGAGTTCAATCAAAATATGAAAGTAGCATTACCTTCCGAACCCAACAAGAGACTTGTCAGAGTCTTCATTTTCCGTAGTTGCATATGTAATAAAAAAATAATTTCCTCAATTTTCGAATCTCTGGCAACGTACAAAATGAGGTTCGATCATCACAATTAATCTCTGATAATTACAGTATGCAGAAAAAAAATGTGAATAGGGATGGGTAAAGATGATAGTTAGCCGGTATTTTGAAGAATATGAGATAGGGCAGTTTGAGTTCAACATATCCTGGCTTGCTCTTGCTACATCAATTGGCGCTTCTGAAGCTGCTTCTTCTACCAAACTTGATATGGAACTATCTCCTTTTACAATATCTTCATGTCCATCGTATAAAAACATGCGGATCCAGGATTTCAATCTTGGAACTATTTCGTTCTGAAACAAGTAATGTGAAATCAGAAGTTGTGCAAGCACATATGCATTAATGAATTCCAAATGCATCTAAGATGTATTGCAATCTTTCCTCACAGTGTCAGCAGGAATTCATCAAATGCTTGGATAAGCTATGGTAAAATAAAGTTTTGTTGAAATGCCTTAAATCTAGTATGTAGTGCTTCGAACGACCAAGTACAAGAGTCTTACTGTATTACTCAATCTAATAAAACTGTTATCCCCCTACCCCGTGAACATAGCTAATACATTGTTACTGAACCACGTTAACTCTTACGTCGATCTCTCTTGCTTTAATTATGAAAGTTGTTCCAGCACCTGAAAACGACAGGAGTCCTACAGCTATATCAGACCACTTCAATGTAGCCGATGATGAAACAACCATGGGGGGTGCAACGGGTGCACTAGCTGAAGGCAGAAAAGTTTGTACTGAAGCTTGTAGGTGATTGTTTGAAGGTGATTTCACCCGTTCATCTGTTCACTATAAAGCTACTGGATGAAGTAATTCAAAAAATTCATGTCAAAATAACTGGCTCAAGTCCATAAATTACCTTGACTCCCACTAGATATCACTGCTGTTGGAGGTGGGTCCTGGGATTTGCCCATTAGAATAAAATTCGGGTACAGTGTTACTATCAGTGGTGACTAATTGTAATATTGAGATAGGTCGGACAGATAACTGAAAAGCATGTAAATCGCAATCCATGGTACACAAGTTTAGGATGACAAAAATCAAGCATATATGACTGATAGAATAAGACATTTGCTTACAGGCACGTGCCTAAATGCTTAATCTATCTCCTCCTTTGCAAGCCATTCTGCTCAAGAAAAGATCTTCTTTAGATGACGGGAGAGCCCCTTACTTTGGGATATGAAAGGAACTTCACACCATTTTGTACTTGTTGAACAGGTTCAAGGTTGACAATCAAGGGGGTTGTAGAATTTAGTTTATCAACTCTAGCTTTTCCACCTTGCTGAACCTCTTTTTGTTGTTTGTCAGTCCCTGTGGCCAAAATGAAGATACCAAGTACTTCTATCACGTGGAAACTTTTGAAGTGGTAGAAAAGCATCTCCAAGCATTATGTTCATAATATGTAGTCCAGAATCAATAGTTTCGATAGTTGTCACTGCGATAATTTTCAACCAATATGAGTGCTTATAGGACTTGTTTGATATATTGAAGTGTTGGGGATATATAATTTGGTGTAGATGTTAATCCCTTGACGACTTAAAGAGGTTAAAAGGACTACAAGCAGAATGGCATAACTGATATACTGATAAAATCGAATAACAAAGTCAACATTTACATGCTTATAAAGCAATTAAAAAAAAAAAAAAGACTAATTCATTGCAAACATAACGGCACAAATTTCTCTATCATGCAGAAAGGTCCCATTGAAAAAATGATACGGGAGGAATGAAAATAAGTAGTTTATGCCAAAGGCTTATACCTAATTCCAAAGCTTGCATATAATTAGCAATCGGAATCCAATCAGAGTCCAATAATCCAACTAACAAGCTTCGTGCAGAATATCAATCTTTCGTGTGATACTTGAAAACGAAGTGGGTAGCTGATGGAACGATCCTGGAAGCTCAACAGTGATAATATAATCTCTTTTCAAGATTCTTTGAACCGACGTTAAACGAGAATCCTAGTCTTGAAAAGCATACATGACACTTCAATTAATAACTCGAAGAAATTCTTAGTTTCAACATCGATAGCAACAATTCAACTCACTCACTGACATTGCCCTAAAATTCCTCCACTAATCACAAAGAACAGTTAAAATTAGATGCTTCAATTGAAAATCGCAACACGCAGAATGAAAAAGATACTCGATCTTGGAAAGATGAAAGAGATATTTCAACCTAAATCCACATTCTCTGCCGCCATCGGAAGAGCTCCTGATCGAGACGCCATAATAATAACTTTCTTAAAAAACAGAATCACAATGGAAATCATAGAAGCAGAACAATAATGAATCGCGAAATTGTTTTTTTGGAAGCAGATTAGTCTCTTAATTTAAACGGTCATTAAATATTATTAATAAATTAATCGCTCTTTAGTTCCCCCGCCAAATATTAATGGGCCCAACCCAAGATATTGGGCCGAGCTTCATTAATTTGAAGGCCCATTAAAAAAACAGAAAAAATAATATTGACAGCTGTGGGATTTGAACCCACGCCCTTTCGGACCAGAGCCTAAATCTGGCGCCTTAGACCACTCGGCCAAACTGTCAATTTGTTGAATAAAAACTCAGAAAAATATATATATTATAACTATTCTATCAATGAGCAGTCAGCACCATATAATATAGAAGCTTTGGAAATTGAAAAACAAAAAAAATAATAATGCACATGGAATCTATTTACAATTTGCATCATCAAAATAAAATAGTTGTTCCACATAAAAAAGAAAAAAGGGCACAAAAATTCACAACCTTGATTTAATAATAATACCCTAAGGCTTGAAGCGAGATAAGAAGATGCTATATTTGGCAATTATACAGGATTCAAGAGGATGAAGAATTCCTAGGCTTCAAGGAAGTAGATAATTGTTTGGTAATACATTTTGGTAAGCATTGCAAAGCAGTATATCTAGATGAGGGAACATAATGACAAAAAAAATCTGGATCTTCATTGTAAGACTCCACATAAGTTTCCAAAATTGAAACAACCTCGTCAAAATGCGGTCGCTTGTCGGGATTTTTCGACCAGCATCTCTGGATCAGATGACGAAATGCCTGCGGACATGCAGAAGGCAAGGGTGGTCTTGCATTCTGAAGAGCACAGACATAAGCTAATATGATTGTTTACACGGAGTAAAGATTAAATTAGCGCAAGAACGAAATGGTTAACGGTCAACTGAAGCGAAAATTAGCAAATGAGGTTCTTTCTTATATTAGGATTTGACATTGTTGATACCAAAAGAAATTAACATAAAAAAGTGAATGTTACCTTCTGGCAGACTGCAAATGCTGCCTGTTCAGGAGTCATGTTATCAAATGGTGTCAATGCAGTTAAGAGCTCCCATAAGACAATGCCAAAGCTATAAACATCAACTTTCTTAGTGTGGTGTTTTTCTTTGATCATTTCAGGTGCCATCCAGCGGTAAGTTCCAGTGAATCCCTTCGCACTTCCACACTGAGATTCTAAGCACGAGATACCGAAATCTGCTACCTTAACACACATATCTTCACCAAGTAAAAGATTTTCTGATTTGAGATCTCTGTGAAGAATTCCCTGAGAATGAAGGTACTGCATCCCACGTGAGATTTCGAGGGCTAGTTTCAGAACCAAGTTTAGTGGAACGGAATGTGGCTCCTGTTGATGGAGATATTTTCTTAATGAACCCCCTGTCATATACTCCGTGATAATACAAAACACTGGAGGTTTCTTGCAAGCTGCAATGAACTGCAGGACGAAGGCAGAAACTAGCATTTTAGCAGTATAAAATATCTCATCAATGAGTATAGGGACTTTTGAAACTGCATAGCAGCATAGCTTTTGCCTTCAATTATGCGAATGTTTGCAGATCTAATTCAGAGTTCTTTATATAACAGGTTAGAAATGCAGGTCACAATCAGCAGAGGGAGATCAAGTTCTAATGAAAATTACATGAAATGGAAATCAAAACAAAGTCAATAAATTTATAATTCCAAAGTGGGCTCAAGTCCTAATAAACGACTGCTCATAACCCCTTGTAAGAAATGAACTCAGATCAATGCTCTATTAAAGTTTCCCATTCTTCATTTTGCAACTATGAAAGATTACTGTGTTGCCTTCTTTAGCTCCAACATCCAATAGTTCCCCTTTTTTGGAGATTTCTGTGTTGTAGTGTATAAAGAAGGAAAAGGATCAAGGGATATTAAGGAAAGTAACTTGCGCTTCAATCTTATTTTACTTGGGCTAAGATTAGAGTTAATGGGGAAAACCACTTAATTAATCTCAAAATCAAATCACTCAATAAACAGAAAGAATCTCCAAAGGAAATCTGACATTATGAAGTAGAGGTTCCCTATGGTAAAAGAAAATATTATCTTTATCGTTTTCAAGGAATATAGAAGTCATTTTTCTCTGCACTTCCCGTGATAAGATGCTAAAAGCATTGCATGCTGCCATAAAAAGGCACTACAGAAATCAGTAGAATATGTGAACTTATCAAAAACCCTTTTAAGGAATGAGATTGCTAATAGGACATAAAAAATAGAAAAAAAAAGTAAACAACATAAGAAGAATTTAGCACAATACATCACTATTCCCTTTCATGAAACATTCAGGTGCTTCAGACAAAAAAATAACAGACCCACAAAAAAAAAAAAAGAACAAGTAATGAAAACATACAGTGATGATATTGGGATGTCTCAATCGAAACAGCAATGCCACCTCTGAAATGAACTGATTCTCAAGAAAGTTAGCCAAATTTTCATCCTCCTCAGGTTGGCTTATCAGCTTAATTGCAACATCCCTCTGCTTATACACGCCTCTGTAAATCCTACTGTGCCTTCCAGTAGCAAATTTAAAGCCAATGAACAACTGGGACATGTCAGCACTCCATTCCTCTTCTCCCTCTCCTTTTATCTCTGCTCCGGATGACACCAAATACTTGGACCACGACACAGCCCGTTGGTATTCTCCAAGTGAGAGCCTCCTCCCAGGCTTCCCATTAATCGAAATTGGCTTAAACCAGTTTAAATTCCTCATGGGGCGTGGCCAAATCTAACCAATATCATCAATCTCATCAATCTCCCCCCCTTCAATCCTTAAACCCTTCCCCTTCCCAATGTAGACTCTAAATCCACTCAAAATTTGCTAAAATCAATCGATGCAAGAACGAGATCTATAGCTGGAGAACACAGAACTAACCTCTTGTCTAATGGGTTTCACTGTTTCAGCTACATTTTCCTTTCCTGATACTCATGCAAGAAAGAAACAAGAAAAAGCTACACGAATGGAACTCATCCCAGCGACAAAACTCAAACCCGCCCCAAACTCATTCAAATTAGACACACAAACATAAACAAATCTGCATATACATCTCAGACTCAACAGAAGAAAAGCAAACAGTGGTTTATTTCAAACACTAGAATCGAAATTCACAGCTGAAACAGAGAGAAATGGGAAAAAGAAGAAGATGGGTTTTCTTCCCCATAGAGATTGAGAAAGGGTTTACAGCTAAAAGGGTCGGTTGAGATGTAGTTGTTGTTTCTGGTGGTGCAGTGAAAGCATATGGGGGAAGAGCTGGCGGGTTTCTCTCTGTCTGTGTGTCTGTGTGTGTGTGTGTGTGTAAAAGATTAAAGACTCGTCTTCTTAGGCCATTTTCTCTCTTTTTTTCCCTTTCTCTTGGCCTTGTGGCAAAGCCAAAGTTAATGGCAATGCCTTTGGTTTTATGCCCCTTTACACTCATAACGTGTAAAGATCCTCTTCTTAGGGGACAATATGGGTCCACTTTGATTATGACCCCTACCCTTTCATTTTCTCCCCTTTTCACCCCTTACCTTCTTCTTTTTTTCCATCTTGCCCTTCCCTTCCTCCCTTCCTCTCAAATTCCTCCCCTACCCCATTTGTACCAACAATTATGAATAGTACATTATTTCTTAATTATTGAACGTCTTATTATAAATATATTAGCCATGTTGTTACCCTCTCTCAAAAAATGAATGCCTAGTCCATGTGACCTAGTTGTTGTACTTATAATGGTTGAATTTATAATTATAGAACTATCGAATGAATGCCAAGTAGTCCTTACAATCGACATAGTTGCTATCACTTTCTTGATCGTCATTGAATATATGATTGTGAAACTCTTAGCTATATTGTTTAGACCCATCAAAACCTATCCAATGATCCAGTTATTCTTTAAGCGATCAGAAGTTTAAATCTCACACACAATATATATATATATATATCTATGTTATGACAAAAACAATTGACAAGCAAAGAATAAAAAAGAAGAAGAAGAAGAAATCAACACAAAGATTTATATAGTTCACTAAGAGTGCATTGACCCTACTCCCACAAAGAAACAACTTTATTATCTAATGAAGCAACAAAATATATGGTATAAAAATAATGTGCAGATAGGTTTTGAAGATTTATATATGGCGTTACTCTTAAACGTTAAATAGAATAAGCCCAAAATAGAAAAATAAATGGTGAAGATATGTGAGAGAAACCGGTTTATTATCCTGAGGAGCAACATAGTACATAATAGAGAGACAAAATGCACATGTACGGTTTTGAAGGTTTGTATATGGCATGAGACAAAGTGCGCATGTACGATTTTGAAGGTTTGTATATGCCATACCCCTCTTAAACACTAAATAAAATGGATCGAAAATAGGAACAATACCCATACTCGTTCATTAGAAACATTAGATAATAAAATCCAATCATCTCGACATCTTAAATGTGATCAAATTATTAGAAATGAGTAGGAAATAATAAATATTTGGGATTTTGAATGAAAAGGAAAAGGAATAGTGAAGGGGGTAGAATGGGGAAAAGGGGAAATGGGAGGGAGAAGTAGTTAAGTGAAGTAACGGAAACAGAAGAGGAGGTGGAGAGGTGGGGCCCACACTACAGGGAGGTATCCGTGGGTTTGTCGGACAAGGCCGTATGGTCCTCTTCCGTATACGGTCTTTATCTCTCTTCCCATTCCGCGTGTTTCTCTCTCTCTACATTTATCATTATTATTTTCAATTTTCAATTTTTTAATCAACACCTCAAAAATAAAGCTGCCGTGGGCCCCACATCAACCTTTTTTTTTTCGCGCGTGTCGAGTATCTTCCGCTTCTCATGCAACTTACTTTAAAACCTCCCCCTCATTTTCAAGGATAAAATTGTGGGACATAGATATGATGACATACGTCGATATGTCAATTTTTAAAAAAATTAGAATATTGATACTTTTCTTTAAAAAAATTTAGGATATAGAAAAAATTATCATACAAGTTAATGACAATAGTATGACATACAATATAAATACTGAAATACAATACAAAAAATAATATCTAAGAGGTTAAAGCATAATAGTTAATAAAATGCAATAGAAAAGTGACTCATATTGATTAAAAAGAAGAGGAAGATTAAAGAGAGAATTATGAAGATAAATGAATAACTTCTTCATTGAATTGTTGAAGATATCAGTTATATATTGGTGGACTTTGTGGGGACGCAAATGTGAAGATGAAGATTAGATGATTCTGGGGTTTGGTCTTTTATTTTCTTCCCTTTTAATTTTGGACTTGAAATTTTTGAATAGGCTACCTAGTTTTAGATTGGAAAAAAATTTATCTTTTTCTTTAAAAAAAATGTTAGTATAAAAATAGATACGTCAAATCAGGTATCGGATACATATGGGAAGTATATGGAAGTATCGATATTTGATGTGTGTCTGATACAAATTGTTTGCCTCACATGAAGTATTTGTGCTTCATAGATATTTTCATTCACTCCAATTATTTTCTTTCCCCCAATATTTGTTCCCATTTTGTATTTAGGTTAAGTTACTTAAACCTCTAAACTTTATGTTTATTTGGTCCTTTAGTTTTAGAAGATGATAAATAAATCTATAAATTAAAAAAAAAAAAAAAAAGAAGAAAAAGAAAATATCAATTTATATCTAACTTTGGGGTTGGATAATTTAAACCTTGATATTATATCAATTTAAATCATGAACTTTGAGTGTTATATCAATTTAGACTTTGAACTTTGGGAGTTATATTAATTTAAAGCCCAAATTAATAATTGTATCAATTTAAATATTAAACTTTCATAAGTATATCAATTTAAACCACGAACATTCATAAATATATCCATTTAAATTCGGGGTTTAAATTGATACATTTATAAAAGTTTACGGTCTAAATTGATCAATTATTAGTTTAGGATTTAGATTGATACAACTCCAAAGTTTAGAGGTATAAATTTATATTTGCCCTCTAAAATATTATATAATTAGAGTCTCTAAATTTTTAATAATAATTATATGTTTAAAAGGTCTTTCATATATGTTGAAGTCTTTAAAAATCAATCTATCTATTAGATTTAAATTAAAATTATATAATTAGAGCCCCTAAATTTTTAATAATTATGTGTTTAAAAGGTCTTTCATATATGCTGAAGTCTTTAAAAGTTAATTTATCTATTATATTTAAATTAAAATTTTGTCAAATGGAACTCTAAACTTATTTATCTATTAGAGGAAATTTGAATTTTGGGCATGAGCATTAATCGCAAACGTAATTGAATTACTTTTGATCACATTTATTTAACTATTTTGGAAATGTAATTTGATTACGGTTGAAATTATTTACTTTGCATTTTCTGGTATCATTGCCTTCTTACCGTTACCGTTACTATCACCATCACCGTTTAATGTCAATTGGTCATGGTATCTGTAAAGGTAAAAATATTGATCACAAATTCACAATTCTCTAATTGTAATTGTAACTATATCTATAATGATAACAGTAATAGTAACGGTATCTCCTAGTGGACCCCACATAATAAAAAATACAATCATATTGATCATCCTCAGTTCCACAATCGAATTGTGTTTGTTGATTATGGATTTTGTTGTGGACCTCCTATTTCATTACGATTATAGAATACGAGTAAATGTAATCAAATGAGGTATACTTTTTAAATTACCTAATGTATTATATTTTTAGGAAAATAACTATGGCCTTTATGATGAAATCAAATATTTCAACTTTTTATCAGGTAAATCCATAAACTTTTTATTGAAAAAAATTGAATAGAGGTAAAAAGAAAAAACTATTAGATACAAAATTAAAAACTAAAAATTTTATCCTTAAGAATTTAACAACTTATTAGACTATTTCTTAAAAGCTATCCACCTTTGAACAAAATTGAAAATTCAAATACGAAATAGATACAAATATAAGAGTTGATCAACTTGTAATTTAACATTTTTTTTAATATAATTATCGATGTCATTTTAAATTTGCTTCAAAGTAAGAAAAAGCTAGCTAATACTCTTCTATAATATATATTTTTTTCTCAGATCAAACAATATATAAAATGGAAGATTCTTGATCGAGGATAAATACTTTAGGTCAGATATTGACTCTATAATTATTTTGAACCAACTTGTGTTTTGTATGTTAAAATAATAACATGATTTGTTCAACTTGACAGTTGAGAAAAATATTATGATAACGAACTTTGGTATCATCCATGCAAAAGGGAGTGAAATTTTTAATATAGAATGTCTTGATTATAATTTATAGAAATGAAAAGTTCTTTATATTATAATGATGGAGCTGTTTGGTTCTTCTGACCACTTCCAAATTTAATAAATAAATTCTGACAAGATTCTTAAGCTTAGATTCTTATCTCATTATTTTTTTTACCCACTATTATCGATCATTTTAAAATACGTAGATTAGTTATAAAAAGGTTTGAAAAAAATTAAAAAAAAAAAACACTTTTTTCAGTCTCTTGTTTTTCTAGCAATAGGTGAATTGTCCCTAGATTTCAAAATTTACCATGTTCAAGTTTTTAAAAACAAGTATAAAAGGTCATGAATAATTTATTATTATTATTTTAGACCATAATTATTTGATTTTAAGAAATTAAGTATACAAACATTTTTTATATCTCTAAATTTCTGGTGATGATCTCTATGTTTTTTTTTTAAAAAAAAATTATTAAAAATTTATTTTCGAGAATTCATTTTTTTAAAATTAAGAAATATGAAAACCATCGTTATAGGTGAATTAGGACTAGATGAAAATAGGCCAAAAATTAGAAAAGGATAATAGAAGATAAATACAAGATAAATGGATTTGGGTTCAAATATATTCATCAAATCAAATCCTAGCTTATGTAGGATAAGGAAGAATTCATCTTATTCTCTCTTTAGTTACTAATTATAACTTCATACGAGATAACTAAACTAGATATGAGATATGAAATTTCACTTTAAACTTAAATTTTAAAATTTTTTCTATTTTAGAGTTTTATTTTGCATCGGAGTTTTTTTATTTTATTTTATAAGTACTCTCTTTTTTAAATTATGAATTTATTATTATTGTCAGGTAATTTTTTCGGTCCAAATTCTGGATCAATAACTATTATAAAATATTTAAATCCCAAATAAGTGAAATATAAAAGGAAAGAAAAAAAAAATGGCAGTATTTTGAGTGTCTTAGGTCTATAAAAAAAGGGTTCGCAGGACCCATGAAAGTAGGCCGAAAGTGGGTCCCACATTCACGTAGAAAGAAAGGACCGTGTTTTGTTTCTCACTATAGGCAAAAAGTTATCCGTACGTTATAGTAGTGGAATGGAATCTTTTATCCCTTCTTTATCTAATTTTAATTTAACAATTTACAAAATTAGTCCTAAACTTTCACATATTCATCTATTTGATCCCTACAATTTTAAAAAGGTACAATAGATCTCCCGTTTGTTTTTGTTTCTTTTTATAAATATTAAGTCTATTTTCTTTCTTTCTTTTTTTTCTTTTTTTTTTTTTTTTATATAAGAATTTGCATTTTTTTAAGCAAAATAGTTAGATTCTTAGTTAAATTTCAATAACAAAAAAACAAGTTTTTAAAAACTATATTTTATACTCTGTTTCAAAACTATTTAGTTTTTTATTTTTTAAAATTAAATATATTTCTTTTCAATTTATTGCAATGATTTACATTTTTCTTAAGCTAAAGAGTTGCATTCTTAGTCAAATTCCAAAAACAAAAATAAGTTTTCTAAAAACTATTTTTTTTAGTTTTAAAAATTAATCCAATTTTTTAAAACATTAGTAAAAAGTAGACAATTGAAAAGTGCTAGGATGACTCGTCACTTGATATGCAGATGTTAAACGGAAAGCACTGACAACCATTGAAACAACAAACATATTAACTGCAAATAAACAAGTAAGGACACATAGAAGTTGGTAACCCAGTTCGGTGATGAACCACCTACGTTTGAGGGCAGTGTACCCAAGAAAGATAATCCACTAATATTAAAGAGTTAAGTAGTTTATAACATAGTACTTATCTGTAATACACGACCACTACAGTGACTCACATAGAACTCAACTCACTGATCACTCTCCCTTCTAGATGTGGAACTCCCTCCAAAGTGTACTTAGGCTTCCCTTAAGCTTGACAATATTAGTGTTGATCATCTTGACTTCTGACGATGACTAAGACTCCTCTCATGATGATATCTTTCCTCAAGTCAACGAACTCCCTTCACTGATGAATCTTAGGACCCTTCTAAGATGGAAAACTCCTTCGAAGTTGAATCTTAGGCTTCCCTAAGACTGAGAATTCCTTCTCTAACAGTAATGTCTTAGGCTCCCTTTAAGACCGTGATTCACTTCGAGATATTACACTTCAATGGATGAAGAACTTGCACGGTGGAATAATGATCAAGGAGCAAGAACACAATGTAAAACAAATCGATTGTTGAAGGAAATCGTCTTGCTTAATAAAATATGTGGCTGGCATAAATGGAAAACATAATTCTCTTTTAAGTAGACAAATTCAAGAAAGAAAACAAATCTCCATTCGGAATAACAAGGACACGTTTTGATAAAGGAAAATACCAGCAAAATATTACAGTCGAATATTTTCAGATAAGGAGATATTTTGCAGAAAGATACTCTATTGTCATAGACAGATGTTAAGACTTTATTTGAGACATATGCAAAAATCACTGCCTTAGAAAAATATAAAGCCAACTAAACAAATCTCCAGCAAAGTCCTCCTTTGGTATATATATTTTTATTATTTTTTATAGGAAGAACAAAAGCAAACAACTGAAGAAAATCACAATCGGGGATCTCCATGAGCAGCGGAAGTGGATCGTTCTAAATCTCATTCGAATGAACACATACAATTACAGTCTAACCGAAAATTAACAAGTTATGCACAAACCGAAATTACAGCATGCTACTTTAAGAAACAAGGGATAAAGTATGTGTACCTTTGAAGAACCATTCTTCAAGAATCCCTCGATCAATCTCCAATGTGTCCAAACGCAGTACTCGAATGCAACGAATAGCACACAACATGTACATGGACATAACGAACGTTTCAATGCTCCTCGAACTCAATTGAGTCCAACTCGATTCACGAACTTAGTAAAGACACCACCACAAGTGTTACCTTAGTATTCTCGGTGTGAGAATCCAAAAGTTGTAGGCCCTGTGTGATCTTGGCTTAAGGAAGAGAAGGGGTCTATGATCGAGTAAGTGGGAGATAAAACACTGTTTATCGCATAGACGATGTACTCGATTGTTTAGTAAGCCCACCTATCGCATAGACTTTGTTACTCGATCGTGTAGTAATGATCAGCTAAGTAACTATCGTATATCAACTCTACACAATCGTTTAGTCTCTCAATGGTATCACTTAGTAAAACAATTTTACTTGACAACTCTTTTTCGTGAGTACTTTTGGAATGAAACAACTTCTAATTTTGGAAAATAATTTTCCTTTTATCTCACGGTTACCATAAAACTACCAGTAACCTCCCATTTAATTGGTTATTAGAGAAAAAGAAATTAATTATTATATAATCAATATATTATGAATAAATATGATAACCAACATATTTTATTATATTTATAACATATAGTTTTAATATTTCATCACATGAAACATATAAAACATAGTTCTTTTTCTAGTTTATGGTACTTAATATAAATCATATTTATATTAATTCCTCCATTTAATGTATCTCATACATCACACCAATTATATCACATATAATTGAATTTCCTCTTATTAATTTGAATGCTTCGATCTAACCCCAAAATCAGATTCTCAACTTGAACCCATTAAGCTACCAATGGGACCTTATGGACCTGTAGATTGAAGCTCCAACAGTACATGAATAACTGACTAAACTCTTTAGTCACGAGATTTACCATTCGTTAACTGTCGGACACTCCACTAAAGACCGATAGCTGCACTATTCTCACTAAAAGATATATTTATGTGTCCATATAGCCAATCAACTGTGCAATAACCTTTCACAAATCGCTCGTGAGTACAGTTGGGCCAATTTACCGTTTTTTCCCTGTAGTTACATCTAACTCCTTAAGTACCACTGATTCCTCTAATGAAAAATAAGTCATAGTCCTACTATGACTGAGTCCTCTCTTCCAAAGAGAGGATGTGACAACTATGTTCAAGACCCGGAATCAACCCTTAAGGGAGAAATTTATCTATTTACCCTTGCTTTGGGGAAGAAGTGAATTTTGTCTTGTGTAACTGAGTTCCCAGCTCCCCAATCAGACAAATCCCCAAAAAGGTAGGCTTGTTGAGTTGGCAATTTGACTACTTTCACCCATACTAATCAAAGAACCGCCTCAAAGGCAAGAGTTCCCAAAACACTCAGGATTAAGGTCATGTCACCTATGGTCATTTTAGTGAAATGTAAATCTCAATTATCAACGGCGTTATATAAAGAGACTAATCATCTCGTGGTCCGGTCTTATACAAACTCTTTGTATAGGACACCTCTGCTCGAATGTCTCCACATGAATGGTCAGGATCAGACCATCTGTAACAGTTTACAACACTTAAAACATCTACAAAACGGGTCGTATCCGTAGTGTCACCAGGATAAGGTATCCCTAATTTATCCTTATACTACGGACCATTTAGGTTATTTTTTAAGGCATGATCCACTTGTATGTCTCACATACATGCTCAAGTTTCATAAAATAACCACGAATCTTAGTTTATTGGATATGAGTAAATGCAAATGAAATAACTCTTATTTTATTAATAACAATGTGTGCAAAACTGTTTACAAACTACGAGACTCCGGGAGAATTAGGACACCAATCCCAACAACAACTGTTCATAAAGAAAAAAAGATGTTTGAAATAAAGGCTTGATAAAAAGTATAGCATCATTAGTAACAACATAAAACAAGCCCAAGCAGCTAAGGCTTCCAAAGCAAATCAAAACATAACCATAAGTCTAGAGCAACAACAATCCAAACACAAGATCATATTTAACAAAATATCAAACAAAAAATCCATAAGAAAAGCCAAATACAACAACCACAACCAAATACTCCTATTTTCTGGTTGTAAAAAAAAAAAAAAAATCAACTATTCGGTTGAGAAGAAAAAGCTCCTCCATCCTTGGACAAAACATACTGCATAATCTGTAGAACCTCATCAACCTCAGTCTTTCTTTCCTGAAGTCTGTTCATCACGGACTCAAGGTCACGAGATTCATTTGATAACAAGTGAGTGATACGGTTACCAAAAGAAACTCAATTAAAGCTTTGCTTGGAACATGAAAATGATGAGTTGTGGTGGTAGTGTTCAAATCTTCCCTATAGAAACTTTGGGTTGATGGAGAAAAGACTTAGAGTAGGCCCAAAAGATTCTGTAGGGGAGAGAAAATCAGGCTTCTAAGACAACAAAATACCGCATATAAGACGAGGAAAACAAATAGGCAATTTAAGAGCTGTGGTTCCAATGTGGGTTTTAATCTGGTTCAGCACAAATACACTATAATTAAACTGAGCTTGAGTCCCTATCTGATATAACAAGGTCACAAGAGAAATGGATAAGCCCAATTTGTGAAAGGAGGGACATTAATTATAAATGCCAATCCCATGCAGAAGGGCATATTTAACACTCAAAACAACTGTAGGCAATTGACCCCTTCGTAGCCATGTGGAACGGGCTCCTCTAGTCAGTTGAGACACTAAATCTCTAAGGAAAGGACATTGTTCCTTCACATTCTCAAGGCACATTTCAATGCAGAAATTGATTGATCAAAGCAGTAGAGAAAACAAATGGATGACGCCTAATATGCACCCTCTAGTAATCTAGCCTGGCTGAATATGAAAATCCAAAAGAAAGATTCACAATAAACTCACGAACAAGCTGGGGATAGTAGGGTCCCAAGTTCAAAACAGTCCGTTCAAGTCCAGCAGCATGAATCAACTTCATAAGCTCAACACATTATTGAGTACGGTTAGATAATGCTTTCTCATCCACAATTTTGCATTTAATAACATACTTCGACAATGCTTTCTCATCCACAATTTTGCATTTAATAACATACTTCCATAGGTTGGCATCCTCCTCAGAGTGGAAAGAAACACCATTTAAAGACACAGAGGGAATGTTGGAAGTAGCTGGCTGTTTTCTTTTCGCCTGAGTGGAAACCCTAGTGACATGAGCAGAACCAGTATCATCATTGTCCAAACTGCTCTTGAAACCCTAGTCTAAAGCTTCCTCAAAAGCGAATTTTCTAGATTCATTCCCAGATGTCTTAGAGGAGGCATCAACATTCACATTAACAACATAAAAAACACCAACATCAAGTACAATTTTTCTTGATCGAATCTCTGCGATAGTCATATTGTCTTCATCGTCTTTGTCATCAGAATGAACAGAATGGGGAGAATTCACATGACTTTAATCATTGGAGTCAGTAGCATCATCAAATAAAGCAGCATGTTTCACATTCTCAGGAATTTCAGTAGTCAACAAATCATCAGAAACAAGTCTTTGATTCGGTAAAGAGGAAGACTCAGTCAGAGTCTTGACATTCTCTTCAACAGTTTGAGCCTCTTCACTAGGCCCAATATTAGTCACAACCAGAATCGCAGGAGCATTTACCGAATCAATAACATCAAGAAAAAGCATAAGAAATATTTTCAACATCAGTCCTTAAAATATTTTCTTCAAAGACATTCACCCTTTCAGTTTCAACTAACTCAGCAATAGTCTCAATAGTACACTCAAAAGGTACAAACAAATGATTAAACTCATAACTACAAGGAATAATAACATTTTTTTCCCAAAATAATATAAGAAGCACGAGCAGTAGATTCAACAGTGCTAGAACAAGATGCAAGATTTTTATTATAAATTAATCTAATCTCGAGAACCCTAGCTCTTACTTGATCTTTGATTGGTGGTTCGACAATCTTATTAGGGTTTCTAGGCATGGATATAAAATCATGCATGTGATCAAAAGAATCACTTAAAGTATATTTTTCAATATTTGGACGGATTTCTTTCTCAGGTCCAATCAGGTCAGACAATGTCAAGACAGAGGAGCTCACCTTTTCTTTTCTTTTTGATTCGTAAATCAATCCTACCCTAAAACGTCTCCACTTTGCCGAGGGAGGAAGAACTTTGATTTCATTTTGTTGAGAGGGAAGTCCAAGCACATGAACTCCATATTTGTTGATTGAAGCGGGAGGGACATCCTTAGGCACATGCAACTTTCGTGGCCTTCTCTTTGTATCTTATCATTTTTTAGTCAGAAGTGTGAGTCCTTTGACGAGTACTCACCATTAGAGGAGGCTTAGTATGACAAGCAAGCACACAAATTTTGTAAAGAGACAGTTGAGAGAAGGACAAACCCATGAGATATCAGGGAGTCTTGCCACGCTTAGACTTCCAACAATTCAAATTCAAAAAGTAATTTGAAAATAAAACACTGTTAAACTTCCCTGAACTCCCTACAACTATCATTAAGGTAGTTATTTGTAACAATAACTTCATGGGCTTTCATGCTTGATGGGCCAAAATCCTCAATTAAACGGTCCACGAATTTAATTGTTATGCCTTCAAGACACAAAGACCCAAAGCTACTCTCAGGGCCTCAAAACGATCAACATCTAATGCCTTGTAAAAATGTCTGCTAATTGATTTTTAGTGTTGATATGCTTTAACTTGATTTGCTTACTTTCCACAAGGTTAGGAATAAAGTGGTGTATCATGTCAATGGAGGAACTCATACTGAAGAGATCCTTGAGCAGAAGCAAGATCGACCCAAGTCCATTTTTCATTGAATGTAAAATTTACAGTAAATAAAGAACAAAATATGCATTTATATAAATTACAACATGCTATAAAAAAGGTTTTTAGAAACATTACCTTTGAAGACCTTTCTTCAAGAATCCCTCGAACAACACACGAACATCTTGAAGACTTTCTTCAAGAAAACTTCGATCACGAACACTACCACAAAGGCTTCCTTAGTATTCTCAGATAGAGAGCCCATGAGTGGTTGGCTCTGGCTATTTTGGATTGGGAAAATTTTAGTAGTAAAGAGGAAGGTTTGAAATTGTTCACCAACAACTCAAAACCACACACTGAACTCTTCTATTGTTTTCCAATCACAATAATGAAGAAGAAAAAAAAATCTCTTTTTCAACATGCCAAATATATCAACCACTCACTCACGTGGGTGGAGAGAAAAGAGAGACACTCTTCCTTATTTTTAAAAAATAATATTTAATATAAATATAAATATGATAACTAACTTATCATATTATATATTATATATATATATATATTATATATATAATTTATGGGGTCTTTTTAAATATAAAAAATATTTAAAAATATTTACACTTTATAGCAAAAAGTTCCAAAAGCACAAGCACTTTAGAACTTGTTGTTATAAAATGTAAATATTTTAGGAATTTTTTTATTTATAAGATTTTTCCTAAATTATATGTTATATCAAATATAACATATAACCTATAATTTTAATATTGTATCATATACAATATAATCTATAGTTTCTTTTCTCTCTAATATGACATTTATATTAAATTTAACAACTACCAATTCATATAGTCTATATTTGAATCTTATTCAAATATTTATTTCATCTCATTAAGCTATAATGTATCAAATATATTATAATAATTATATCAAATATAATTAAAAAAACTTAATTATATCATATATAATTAAATCCCTCTACTAATTTGAAAAATTCAAATTAATCCAAAAACTTATTCTCAATTAATCATATTTAGCTACCATGGGGACCTCATGGATCTATAGCTTGAAGCTCCAATGGTACATGAATAATTAATTAAATTCTTTAATTAAATTATTCATCATCCGTTAACTGTCGGACACTCACTAAAGATCGACAGTTGCACCTCTTCACACTACAGATATATATTCATTGGATATAACCAATCAACAGTACGATGACTCTTCACAAATTGCTTGTAAGTATAATTAGGCCAAAGTTACCATTTTCCCCCTGTAGTTACATCTAACTTCTTAAGTACTACTGATCCCTCTAATGAACAATAGATCATAGTCCAACAATGACTAAACCTTCTCGAGCCAGGAGAAGGTGTGACGTCACATTGTTCAAGTCCCAGAATCAGTGCTTAAGGGAGCAATTTATCTACTTACCCTGACCTCGGGAAAGAAGTGAATTTCTTCTTGTGTAACTGTGTTCACAGCTCCCCAATTAAACAAATCCCCAAAATGGTAGGCTTGTTGAGTCGACAATTGATGAGAAGAAAATGTAATCTTTTTTTGATATGCGTTGATTTCTATGCGTTGATGGTCATGCATTGAACTGAAGGGTATGCAATATGCGTTAATCGTGTATGCGATGACCATGTATTCCTGTTACAAGTTTTCTTGCTTTCTCGCCAAGTATAACGAGAAGGATGATCTGAGGTCGAACACAGGGGCTTGTAACTAAATGATGTTTGTAAAGTAATGCATTTGAGGTGGTGAATAAAAGTAAAAAAAAAAAAAAGAAGTTAATGGACTATGCGCTACTCCTACTCCTAACTAAATAGATTGAGCAATGGAAGTGTGTCTATGAGAGTTGGTAGAGATGCGACAACTGTTAATGTATAATAAGGTACATGAAGAAATAGAATTATGGAGGGAATAAATTTACCACATCATTATGCTTGGTCGCAAGAGTAATCCTAGCTTGTCACACTAACGCATCGCACACTTCTCGGTGGTTAGCCACATGTTTATATCTCTGTAACGTATGGTTTCATTGAGCATAAGATTATTCCTATCTCTAGGAACACTGCTTACTTTGCTTAGTGAGTTACCCTCTCGGGTAGTTAGCTATAGCTACTCAGCTCATAGACAAGCATTGCAATAGCCTCGCACTAAGCAAAGAGGATTTGCTCGTTATACTCACGCAACGCACACCTCTCGATGGTTTACTGCATGCATCATATTTCTATACCACATGATTGAGTATACGATAACTCTTGCAATCAACACTTAACTAAACGATGAACGTAAATGAAAGAAGAAGAAGATGATGAGATGGTGCTGAAGAAACTAAAGAGATGCATTGATTACAAAATATATTAATGTCTTAAGCCAAAATGTAATACAATGCAGAGATAAGAGGATAGGTTGAAAGCTAGATGTAGGCAATCTCTTGCTTCTATCAGAAACGTCAAGGCTGCTGGTGATGCCATGGATGAGTGGTGGAGAAGTCTCTCTCGAGCTCTATCTCCGGCAAAGCTCCGATTGTCACTTGGAAAGGGCTGTGGAAGTAAAGAACTCTCAAAGAATGTCTTGCTCACAATCTCATTTGTGATCAAAAGAATATGCCTAAGGCAGAGACTCGGATGGCTTGAAGTTGGGCTCTAAGGCTCTATTTATAGAGCTAAAATGCCGACAACATTGGTAGTCCCGCTCTCAATCACTTTCACTTCTAACGCAGTAGGTGAAATGTCAGCATCATCTTATCTTTTTTATACTCCCAAGGAATGCGTTCATGATTGTTTCTTCTAAATTATCAACATATTCCACCCACCTTGCGATCAACCTTCTATCACAGTTATCACTCATGTAGCTGCAGCATTCCATGCGACAAACTAGTCTTCATAAAGATTAACGCATGCGATCAACTTTGCGATGGTCAGGGATCAACGCATGTGATCAATTCCTGCAATAGCTACAAAAATAGACATTTTGACGCAGAATAATGCATGATATAGGGTTAGCGAGGATTTTCAGTGCTGGTCGACGCAAGCTCGCTTTTACACATGAATTCTTAGTATTATCAACGCATATTCTGCTCATTAACCCTCATAATTCTAAGTAAAAGACTACAATAGCTTGTATTTCTACAAGCTATTAGTGATCTGGCCACTCTCACCCATACAAATTAAAGGATCGCCATCATAGGCAGAAGTTCACAACTCAGTCAGGATTCAGGTCATGTTATCTATGATCATCTTGGTGAAATGTAAGTCTCATTATGAACGATGTTATAATGAGACTAAACATTTCGTGGTCCGGTCTTATACAAACTCCTTTGTATAGAATATCCCTGCTCACATATCTATACATGAATGATCGGGATCAGATCATTTGTAGCACTTTACAATAATCGTAACACCTACAAAGCGGGCCATACTCGTAGCGTCACCAGGATAGGGTACCCAACCTTATCCATCTACTACAAACCATTTAGGTTATCACTTATACATGATCACCCGTATGTCTCTACATACATGTTTAAGTTACAAAATAACCTTGGATGTTAGTTTATTGGTTTGTGGTTAATGCAACTAAAATATCATATATTTTATTAGATAGACAATGAGTTTAAATAAAATATCATATATTTTATTAAATAAACAATGAGTTTGTTCAATAATATTTACCGATTATAGAACCCAATGAGATTTAGGGCATTGACCCCAAGAGTCAATATGTTTGGTATGGTGGAATTAAACTGGATTTTTGGCTATATTAATCGCACTTATGTTGTCACAGTAAAAAGTCATGACATCTTGTGGGACATCATACTCCAGTAACATTTGCTTCATCCAGATCAGTTGAGTACAACTACTTCTGGCTGCAATGTATTCAGCTTCAGCCGTTGACAGGGAAACAATTTTATTTCTTTTGAACCACGAAATCAAGTTGCTGCCCAAGAAGAAACAACCTCCAAAATTGCTCTTTCTATCCTCTTAGTTGCCTGCCCAATTAGCTGATGGAACAAACACATGCGCAGTGGAAGAAAAACAAATCTAAAGTACTATAATTAGATTAATTATAAAGATAAGCATGTATGGAATCAAACAAGTAAAAGGGGAAAAGAATACAACATTTGTGGTCTTTGAATCTTCTCCAAATCAACTCCAATCTCCTCAGAATGGTTTGTAGACCACCATGAGAGTCTTCCCGACTATTCTCCAGCATTAGAACAGGATAGTGGAATCCGATGAGTGACTAATTTGGAGAGAAAAAAGCTAAAGCTTTGAGAAAAAAAAAATCTCATCTTAACCCACTATGGCCAAGAGGTCTTCAAAAGCATTAAACACTCCTTTTAAAGACCATTACATGCAAACATGCAACTTTGAGTTTGATGAGAATTTGACACTAAAAAATCCACTAACTCAAAAAATGGGATTTAGTGGGACAAGTGTCTTTAAATGAAAACAACACTAAGCCGAGCAAAAGTTGGCATTTCCCACTCACAAATGTTGGATCTTTCCACTAACTTGGTCAAAGTTTGACTCTCAAAGTAAAATCTTTTAAACAAATTTGACTTTTTGATTTTCAAAAAATAAAATATCAACAATTTGACTTCCATTGCATTTTTTTTACCTAGTCAACAATTTGACTTTTAATGCAATTTTGACCAAATCCATTTAATTTTAAAAATTAATTCTAATAATCAATTTTCAAATTAAAATTAAAAATAAATAAATAAATAAATAAATAATTTAATTTAATATTAAATTCAACACTAATCCCTATTTATATGAATTTCTATTCATAATCTTGATATTTAAATCTTATTTAAATATCTCTTATTTTCTCTCTCTTTCTGTTTAATTTACAATTAAACATTAGGTTAAATATATCGTATATATTTAACGATTTGCTCCAAAAAATTGAATTTGAACACTTCAAATTCGTTCGTCACACTGTTCTATGGTTTTGTCCGACATGAGCTAGTAGGGGAACCTTATGGACCTAAAGATTAAAGGAAATTTTCGGAAAAGATCCTTTGAGTGGAAGCAAAGATCGTCCTAAATTCCTTTTTTTATTAAATATAAAGTTTTACAGTAAAACAACAACAAGATATGCATTTACTTAAAATTACAGCATACTTTAAAACAATCACATAGGGTTTTAGAAACTCTTACCTTTGAAGAACCCTTTCTTCAAGAACTCCCTCGTACAAGTCACGAACGGAACACCTTCCATGCGGATCTCCTTCTTCAAGAATAGACACCACCACTCAAGAACCCTCTGTATTCTCTTAGGATAGAGGATTCAAGCAAGAGTTGTGGGCTTTGTTTGAATCCTTGGAAGAGGGAAAGAAGATGGAGAGAAGGAGAGGGAAGAGAAGAACTTTTCTTCTCTGAGTTTTTCCTTAGAGAGAACACTTCTTCTTTTCTGAGAGAATTAAGGAAGAAGATGATTATGCAACTTCTTGAATCTCACGTAAGTTAACTTGATAGAATGAGGGAAGGAGTTATAACTCCTTCCATTTTTATTAATTTAAAATAAAATAAAAAAATAATATATATATATAATAACTACTTTATTATATATATATACACTATATGTTATATCAAATCTAACATATAACCTATAGTTTTATATTGCATCAAATATAACTTAAGCTATATATTTTATTTTCTCTCAATCAACGTGGCATTTAATATAAATCACATTTATATTAAATTCACTTATATGAATCTCATCCATATAATTGATATTTGAATCATATCCAAATATTTAATTCCTCTAAATATAACTCATATTTATATTTAATTGTAATTGGTATTTGAATCAATTCCTCTAAATTATAATGTATCAAATACATTATAATTAATTCCCTAAATTAAATTGAACACTTCAATTTAATCTAAAAATTAAATCCCTGTTGAGCTACAAATGGGACCTTATGGACTTGGAGATTGAACTCAAACAATACTCGGATAATTAATTAAAGTCTTTAATTAAATTACCCAGCATCCATTAACTGTCGGTCACTCTACTAAATACCGACAGCTGCACTCTTCGCACTATAGATAAAATTCTATGTCCATTGGATATAACCAATCAACAGTGCGATGATCCTTCACAAATTGCTCGTAAGTACAACTGAGCCAAAATACCGTTTTGCCCTTACATCTAACTCCTTAAATACCACTGATCCCTTAATGAACAATAAGACATAGTCTCACTATGACCAAGTCTCTTTCTGGTCAGGAGAGGGTGCAACCACTATGTTCAAGACCTGGAATCAACCCTTAAAGGAGCAATTTATCTACTTGCTTCTATATCGGGGAAAGAGTGAATCCCATCTTGTGTAGCTATGTTCCCAGCTCCCTAGTTAGACGAATCTCCAAAATAGTAGGCTTGTGGAGTTAGCAATCTGGCCACTCTCACCCATACAAATCAAAGGACCGCCTTCATGAGCAAGAGTTCACAACTCAATCAGGATTCAAGCCATGTCACCAATGGTCATCCTAGTGAAATGTAAGTCTCTATTATTAATGGCGTTATATAAAGAGACTAATCATTTTGTGGTCCGGTCTTATAAAAACTCTTTGTATAGGATACCCCTGCTCGTATGTCTCTACATGAATGATCAGGATCAGATCATTTGTAGCACTTTACAACACTTGTAACACCTACAAAGTGAGCCACATCCGTAGTGTCACCAGGATAACGTATTCAGTCTTATCCATCTACTACAGACCATTTAGATTATTATTTAAACGAGATTCACTTGTATGTCTCTACATACTTGTTTAAATTATATGAAATAACCTCGGATCTTAGTTTATTGGATTGAGTATATGCTTATAAAATAACACTTATTTTATTTACAACAATATGTTTATACAAAGTTTACAAACTACAAGATTATAAGGAGATTTAGGACACCATTCCCAACACAGATCATGGGCTCCAACGATTCGTGTTTAACGGGCTAAACTTTTTAACCTAATTAACCACCATTAGTTAACTATGAGGTCACTTTACTAAAGCCCAATAGTTGCACTCCCCTCAGTATAGATATATTATGTCCACTTGATATAACCATGGTTAGTAAGTTAACCCTTCACAGGTTGTTCGTATAACGGCTGGGTCAAAAGTTGTTTTACCCGCGAGATTACATCTAGCTTCTTAAGTCCAACTAATCCTCTAATGAACAATTGGTTTATGATTCAATCACTAAATCGAGTCCCTCTCGGACCAATGATAGGATGTGGCTCGTTGTTCAAGATCCGAAGTTAGCACTTAAGTGAATAACCTCTCTATTATCCCTAAAAGTGGGTACGAGTGAATTTTGTCTTGCACCCTATGTCCTCAGCTATCTACCCGGTCTTATCCCTGAAATGGGAGGCTTATTGAGCCGATGCTGTTGAGCCAACCCTCACCCATGAAAATCTAAGGATAATCTCGAATAAATAGAAGTGCATAGTTAGCTCAAGATTAAAGTTAAGTTACGTAGGTCATCACTTTGAAATAGTCATTCTTAAACAGTAAATAACATTATAAAGTAAGAGTGACTTAATTCTTAGTCTGATCTTATACAAATTTATTGCATAGGACACCCCCACTCCTCATGTCAATACATGAATGAATCAGGATCACTTCGTTTGTAGCACTTTACAACAAATTGAACTACAGAGTAGGCCATATCTGATAGTGTTACCAAAATAAGGTACCCAACCTTATTTGTATGCTACAGATTATTTTGGCTATTTACTGAACTTGACCCACTCTTATGTCTCCACATAAAGTTCATATATTCAAATAATAGCCATGATCTTTAGTTTATTGGATTTAGACTCTACAAGTGCAATTTACATATTCAATAACAGTTTTATTAAATAAACTTCAATAACATCTTTATTGATAATAGAATATGTTTAACATTACAAACGGCGAGTGTTAGCTCTTAAAAAGAGCTAAATTTATGTCTTAACTTTCTATATTTGGGTAATTCTTGGATTTATTATCTTATTTTGTAGAAGAATTAACCCTATGGAGTCGACACGTGGAAAAGACAAAGAATCAAGCCAAAAGAGCGGAAAAACTAGAGTCTAAACGCATTAAATCGAGTTGAGTTGAAAAAGGACGATTTTTCCCTGTGCCAGCGTCACAACGCTCATCTCAAGCCTAAGTCCAACGCTTATTCGACGCCGAAAGGTAGTAGCTTTAGGAACAGGGCATCGTTGCAACGCTACGCTGCGGAGTTGAGTCATCGCCACCATTGCAACACTCCCTAATGCTGAAGCTTGACGCTGGAAGTCAGAAGCATAACATCGAAACGCTCCCCTAGAGCATCACAACGCTGTGAACATTAACGGAGAATCAAGGGCGCACACGGTGTAACCAAGTGTTGCGATGCTGCGGGGATATTATAAATAAGACCCTCAGAGTCAAATTTGAAAGTAGCCATCACTCATTCGAGAATAAGCCCGAATAAAGAGAGTTTTTGTCCAGTTTTTGAGTGATTGAGTTAAATTGTTGAGCAATTATTGGTATAGTTAGCCTCGATTCTTCCTTTTTGATCGTTGTAGTCTGAATATGCCTTTTAGAGGCTTAATTATTTTCTTGGGATAGTTTGTATGTCTTAATTCTTGAAGGCCAACTAGTTTATTTTATTCAATCGTTGTGAACCCTTTAGGGGATTTGTTTTATTTTTAATTGAATTCAATAAATTTTTCCTACAAATTGATTTGTTGAATTTCATGTTTGCAAAATCTTTCTAGCTTATGCATTGTTGATCAATTAAGTTGCAAATATTAGGATCACATGGTTGAGGTCTAGATTTTTCTGGCCAAGTTCATGTTGGTCCTAATATAATCCTTCCCAAATAAATCATGCAACAAGATATGACTTTTCAGCTTGTTGAATGTCTTGACAATTGAACCCTTTCTTAATGCTTTTCAGTTTTAACTTGGGTGTCGCTAAGAAGAAAAAGTTTTTAACTGAATTAGGGTTGACTTAGATTTTCATAAAAAATTGGCTAATTGGGCTATTAGAATTTCTAATAGGTTGAGAGGTTTACATAATTGGAAAAAATAACAGTACCTAAGGATAGAAAATAAAAAAGCATACAAACTAATCCCAAGATTTTTCCTTAATTTGATTCAAAATCTTTTTTTTCTGCACTTGCTCTTGTTTCTTTTTGTTTAATTTCCCTCATCAAAACCAAAACAATTAAATTTTCTTTTTGGAATTCATAAATTGTCCTAGATTGATTCAACAGTCTCCCTTGGATTCGACCCCGATCTTACTGCTTTGCTATGTTTGTGGTATAAGTTTTAGATCGGTGAAAATAAATAATTTTTGTTCGATTTTGGGGTTGAGTAACAACATTAATTCCCAAGTCTGAACAACGAGTTTTAGGACATACAACCCAACATTAGCATCGCAATAGCCAACTAATGAGTACTTGTGTCAAACATATACAGTAAACCATATTCACCTGTGTCATTTATACACTTGATTATCCTTTTTGCACTGAGCAAATGACTGTTTTTAGGACAAGATTGATATCTGGCACACACACTTACAACAAAAGCAATGTCTAGCTTGTTGGCTGTTAAATATAGCAAGTTCCCAATGATGCTTCTGTATAGGCTTTCATCTACTTAAGTTCCACCTGATTCTTTTGACATTTTCACACGAGTTAGAACTCGAGTTCTTTTGACACTTGCACTTTCTAAGCCAAACTTTTTCATTATACTATTGCCATATTTGCTTTGAGAGATAAAGATTCCTTCATTTAGTTGCTTTATTTGGA
This sequence comes from Benincasa hispida, assembly GCF_009727055.1. Lineage (NCBI taxonomy): Eukaryota > Viridiplantae > Streptophyta > Magnoliopsida > Cucurbitales > Cucurbitaceae > Benincasa > Benincasa hispida. The sequence continues at coordinate 45,941,745 of NC_052356.1, read as the reverse complement.
ATCCCAGAAAGTAGGACAGTTCTTCTACCATGCTCATCTCGAGTTCTTCCTGCATTTATAAGAGAGCTCAACCATCTCATGTGACATCCCTCTAAAAAAAATGTCATCAACATAAATTTGAACAATCACAAAATTCTCATGGGATTTTTTTACAAAGAGATTCTTATCAACTCCTCATTGGCTGCTCGTTGTTGACAAAGAACTGGGTTAATCATTCATACTAGGCTCCTGGTTCCTATTTGAGGCCATAAAGAGCATTGCTGAGTTTATACATATGACGAGAATGAGTAAGATCCAAAAATCCTTTGGGTTGAGCAATGTAGATTTCCTTCTTTAGATATCCATTCAGGAAGCACTCTTTACATCCATTTGATATAGTTTGAATTTCTAAAGGCAAGAAATACCATGAAAGAGTCTAATAGCTTCAAGTCTTGCAAGGAGCGGATGTTTAATCAAAATCCATGCCTTATATTTGAGTGTACCCCTGAGCTACTGATCTGACATAATTTCTAGTGACATTGTCATTCTCATTTGTCTTGTTAATTCACTTTGTCCCAATTATATTCACAGATTTTGGTATGAGAACAAGAGCCCAGACATAGTTCCTCACAAATTGCCTAAGCTCTCCTTGCATTGCATTGACCCAACATTCATCTTCAAGAGCTTCTTTGACACTTCTTGGTTCAACAGGAGAAGTGAAACAAATATTACTGATCATCTCAAGATAGTTGACTTTATCTTTTATTCTTATTGTCACCCATTCTTCAAGATTACCAATTATGTTACTAAAGGAATGATTTTTACGACTTTTACTAGAGGGTTTCTTGTTACTACCCTCCGTCTGCTTAGAAACATTAGGTTGTCCTCCACATGGATTTTCGAATTCATGTTAGATGACATGTTAGACAAGATGTTAGGGACATTTGTATTGACAAGAGGAGTAGTGCAAGAATATTCTTCCTCTGCAGAAGTAGAACTGAAAGATCCAACACCATCATCAATTAGAACATTAATCGACTTAAGTACAGTGCATGTAAACCCCTAACCTTGTTTTACTAGTTAATTATGTTTAAGTCCTCTTAATTATGAATTTATGTTTTTGTAAGTATGTGTGTATGATTATTGAATTAGTTGAAATGGATGAAAAGCTTAATGTGTATGTATGTAAAGGTTAAATGAGGAAAGATATTCTAAGTGTTAGGAGGGCAGAAAAATAATTTAAGTATGAGATGATGCGCTCTCGGGTAGTATAGAGAAGAATTGACACTTAGAAGGAAACAAGAAGTTCGATGTGACGAAGTGGTGCCAAGCTATGCGCCCAGACATGTTAAGCTATATGGCCAGAAGTCCAAGGAGGGGGCGTTATGGATAAGTATAGCCATGTTGTATACAAAAGGCCATGGAAGAAGTAAGTTGGCTCTCGAGTAATAAAGAATGGCCGAGGCTAGTATATGAGAAGTATGCGACCAATCTTATATGAGATTGGTGAAGATCAATGTAGGCATTGTGCAAGTGGCCCAATTGTCTAAGCAAGCAGTCCAAGAGGATGCTAAGGCAGTGTGTTAGGAGGGTCGCGAAGTAAGTATCGGTCGAAAGGCTTAGTTGGTGAACGAGACAGTCGTGGACTGATGCAATGATGATGTCACTCATGTGATGTGATGAAGTAAGTTAAGAAAGTTAATGAGGGATGACTATTTATGTAAGTCTTACCAGGAGTGCTTAAGGTAAGATAATGCGATGATGGCTAGATTATGTGATGAACAGGGAAGGGGTAAATGACCGCAAGCCCTATGCTATAAAGTTAAGCTTAAGAGTTCAGCCTAGTCATAGTAAGTTGGCTAAGTGACAGCCTTAGAAATGCTAATGGAGGATTAGCATGCCAGATAGTATATAATTAAGACAAGTTTACATGCAAGCTCAAGTATAAATAGCCTTGCAAAGAAGAAACCTGTTTTGCTAAAATTTTCTTACACCTAAGCAGAAGTGTGGTTGCATCTGAAAGCTCATAAGAAGTTGAAGAAGTTCTCGACAAGCTTAAGAGATTAAAGGGATTTCTAGCCTATTCAGAAGAATTTAATGCTCAAACTCTAAGGTAAGAAGAGTTAAGATGTTTATGAGCAAATTATTGAAGAAAATTTAGTTAAATAATGGTTGGATTAGAATTTATGAATGTAGAAGTTGAAATTTGGAATGGTATTGTGGATGAATAAACAGGTAGCTACATCCAAGGGATATGCAAGCGATTGACCAAGAAAAGAATGCGACGAAGTGCATAGGAAATTAGTAAAGATTTATGTGATCGTAGGCAACAAACATTCATCGCATAGGCATAAAGGCGTGTCTTTATGACTTCTCGAGCACTCGGTAGCAAGGGTTGCCTATCTAGAGCCAAGTAGAAGGTAAATTAGCTAAGTATAAGCAATGTGATAAGTTCAGTTATGATGCAATGAGATCATTAGTATGCGATGAAGTTAAGTTTATATGTTAAGCTCAAAAGGGAGCTAATGATACTAACCAAGGGACCTTTCCTTATGATAGGGTAGATGCGAATAGGAAAGGCTTACAGATCCTTGGATAAGTAGTTTAAGACGGTGAGTGACATGTTTTTATTAATAATTTCTATGAGTATTTCATAAATGATTTTCGGCACATAGCCAGTCAAACATGCTATTTTTGTCATGATTTTCTCAATGCATGCCTTAAACGTCTATTGATCCATGATCCATTATTTTCAAAGAATGTGATTTTACATATGAATTTAGCATACCTTTGAACGACATTCCCATTTCTTTGGATTTCGCACCAATACATGTGCTGGGCATCCCCAAATCCTGAAGTGATGTAAACTACCTTTACGTCTTCTCTATAACTTGTAAAGTGTTTCTGAAACACTTTTCGAGGGAACCATGTTCAACATATACACCGTAGTCTCTACTGCGTAGCCCTAAAGGAACTTGGAAACTGAGCATAACTCATCATAGAACGAACCATGTCTAATAGGGTTCTATTTCTCCTTTCTACAACACCATTTTGTTGAGGTGTGCCAAGTGCTATGAGTTGTGATTGAATTTCGTGTTTTATCAAATAGTCCTAGAATTTTAAGTCCATGTACTCACCACCTCGATCTGATCGAAGTGTTTTAATCCTTTTACCTAATGGATTCTCAACCTCTGCTTTTTAGTCCTTGAACTTTTCAAGTATATCGGACTTTTAATGTATTTGGTAAATGTAGCCATACCTTGAATAATCATCGATGAAGCTGATGAAATATTCATACCATTTTCTCGCTTAAACATCCATCGGATCACAAAGGTTTGAATGTACCAGCTCTAAGGGTTCTTTGGCTCTAAGACCTTTTCTAGTAAAAGATCTTTTGGTCATCTTACCCTCAACACAAGATTCAGATGGTGGTAAAGAGCTATCTTCTAACTGGTTTAGAAGTCCACTCTTAAGCAATCTCCTAATCCTATTGAGATTAATGTGACCTAGTCTTAGGTATCAAAGATAGGCATTTGGAGAAAATTTTCTTTTCTTATAATGAGTTTCAGTTGTTTTAAACATCGCTTTATTTAAAACTACTTTTACCTCAGTCGGTTTTAACATGTATAAGTTATTCTCTAGATTTGCAGAACAAACTATATTACCTTTTGAGATAATAAACATTTCATTGTATTCAAAAGAAATTTTGTAATTTTGTTCTAGCAAACATGAGATAGAAATTAAATTCCTTTTCATAAAAGGAATGTAATAAACATTTTCAAGTAAAATATGTCTATCTCCAATAAATAACTTTATATCTCCCACTGCTTTAGTCGAAACAACCTCTCCGGTCCCTCTTTAAAGGTTGTTTCGCCTTCTATAAGTTGTCTCCAGGAAATAGAAACTGAACAAAAGTACAGATATGATTAGCGGCTCCTGAATCCATTATCCAGATTAACTTATCATTTTCAACCAAGCACGTCTCAATGACAAGTAAATCATATTTACTTTGTTGTGCTTTCGGGAAAGTAGCAGAATTGGGAGATAGAGGACATTCCTCTATTAAAACATAGTCTAAATCATCAACTGCTAGTATATTCGATTTCCATGTTGATTTACCGTTAAAAGTGTCAGAAGCGACTAAATTTGAAGAATTCAACATGCTGAAATATAAACAAATTATAATTTATGAATTGCTTTTAAACCCAATCAAATTTTAGCAAATTAATAATGTACCCAAATTTCATTATTTTATTTGTAACGATACTATAGTGAGTTAGAATAAGTGCTACCGAGGAGTAGTTGGTGACGGGAAATTGGAAGTTAATTTTACTCGACAACCAACTTCCCTTGGATGTGGTATGCGATGCATGTTCCTAAGATATGCATTGATAGTCATGCATCGATGGTCATGCGTTGGAATAAAAAATGCGTTAATCGAATGTATGCGATGACCATGCATCCTGCCACAAGTTTTCTTGTGCTTGAACCAAGTATAATTCCAACGCAAGTTTCTCGGATAATCCGAGGTCGAACACAGAGACTTATAACTATATGTATACAGTGATGTGCATGCGACGGTTGAATAAAAGAATGGAGGGGATATTGCTACGTTAATCCTACTCCTACTCCTATCAACAGACAATGCAATGAGAATATGCATGAAAGGTAGAGATGCGACAAACCTTGACATGAAATAAATGTATGAGAAATAGATAAAATATGGAGGTGTTTTCATTGCAACCCTTAAGTGACTGCGAGGGAAATGCTAGTCAACGCAAGCCAATGCGCTCATGCTACACTCATGCACGACAAGTCATTTTCCAATGGAAATGCGGTGCACCTAAGTCTCGGACGCATGTGTTGAATGCAAAAGTGTCCATAGAGCTTATTCTAAGTCTCTACTCTTTTCCTATTCGATGATGCAAAATGCACACAACGCTACGGTGACCGCACACAATCGTATCCTATCTCTAGGATGTATCCGATGCGTTAATAACAAATAGTGTTCATTCCTAAATACTTATCTCTTGTATTATGTGTTCTAATCTGACTCTCTCGAGCCTAGATTCTGACCTGACCTTCCTAAGCCTAGATCCTATCCTTAGACTACCCTCCTGAGTATCCCTAATAGACGAATGAAGCATACATACTACAAGACAATCGCATGAACTTGCTTGACACAAGGTTGCTACTATCCCTAGTGAACAACGCAAACCTTGTTTAATGCGTCCAACCATTTACCTTCTTAAGCAGTTGATTATTGCTGACTTTACTCATAGATAAGTAATGCATTAGCCTATAGACAGACGTTGCAGCAACTTCACACTAAGCAAATAAGGTTACTCACACACTCGCGCAACGCACACCTCTCGGTGGGTTCCTACATGCTTCATATCCCTAATCCACATGACTAACTATGTAATACCCGAGAAATCCCACTAAGTGTTGCAATAAAAGTAAAGATGCTAAGCAAGAAGATGGAGATGGAGTCGAAGGAACAGAGAAATGCATTGAAACAATTGTATTAATCCCTTAATTCCAAATGTCATACAATACATTATAGAAAAAGAAAGGAAAAGAAATGACCGGCTGGAAGCAAAGCTTTGCTTCCAGCGGATGTGCGTCAAGGCTACCGGTGATGCCATGGATGGGCGGAGGAGCTGACTCTTTCATGATCTAACTCCGGTCAAAGGCTCCGGTTGTCACTTGGAATGGATGAAGGAGGTGAAGAACTCTCAAGCGTGTTCTCACGTATTTTGTCTAGATCGCGGGGAAAATCCCCGGTTGAGGGATAATCTCCGGATGATTGAATTTCAGCTCTTCGGCCTCTATTTATAGAGCTTGGGTTTCCAACAGCATTAATTCGACTGCTCTGAGTCTGACATTCAGCACGTTCGTCTTTTTCTAAATCTCTGCCACTAATGGTGTGGTAGGTGAAATGTCAACATCACTTTTGGATTTTCTAGAGTAAATGTGTTGATGCGTTCATTCCACCTACCTTGTGTTGATCCCATTAGTTGTGTTGTTGTGCAGCTGGCAATCAATCAATGACCGCATCTCACTTAATACTGCAACTCTATACGATGACCGCATTCGCTTGACGCGTGCAACTCCCATGCGATGGACGCATACGACTGATTACCACAACATCCATGCGTTGATTGATGCGTTTGCCCTTGCGATTGAGTGTTTCTCCGCATGCAGTCGTCTATGCGGTGGTCCGGTTTCCGCATTTACATTCATTTCCTGCATTAGCTACAAAAATAGAACATTGAACGCATAATTAACGCAAAGTAACGGGTTAGCTGAGTTTCAACATGCAGATCGACACAAACTCATATTCTCGTGAATTTCTATCATGATCGACGCATATTCTGTCTAACAACCTTCGTAATTCTAAGTAAAAGGCCTAAGATGACATGCATTTTTGCATGTCATCAGTAGTCAAATACTTTTTCACTAAAGCAAGACATTCTTGACTAAATACTATCTCTAGAATAACTCATATTTCGATAGTCATTTAGCTATCGTTTTCAGTCAAGAACTTACTAAACTTAGTAATTCTGTAAGTATAACCCTCCATTTTTAGATCTCAGAGATTAGCGACCTCAACGATGCTACCGAATTGGAGAGTCAACGTGGGGAATTGACTTAAGAAATCATATCCATTTCTGAAGTTTGAGTTGTTCCGAATCCCATGTTACAACCCTCCGAGGGGATAGCCGTCATTAAATGACTAGTAAAGGCCACGTAAAGCTAACCAGCAGATGCAACATAAGAACCTCACAATCCAAACCATCGAAAGAGACCGTAGGACACGTTGACATATATCCTTCACCCACTTACTATAAACTACTTCCCCCATTCACCCTGATCTTGACCCATACAAACACTTTCCGAATGGAGGTCACTCCTAGGGTGACACAAAGCGTCATATGAATCTCATGGCGTGAACTTCCTAGGGACGTGAGAGTTGAAATCAATATATCATATATTTGATTTTACAATGAACAACCTCCCCTTATTCACCCTGATCTTGATTCATGCAAATACTTTCCAAATGGTGGTCACTTCCAGGGTGACACGAAGCGTCGTATGAATCTCACAGTGTGAACTCTTTAGGGACGTGAGAATTAAAATCAAAACCTTGTGTATTTGATTTTACTGTGAACAATTTCCCCTATTCACCTTAATCTTGGTTCATGCGAACACTTTCTGAATGAAAGTCACTTTCAGGGTGACACGAAGTGTCGCATGAATGTCAATGTAAACTCTTAGGGACATGAGAGCTAAAAATAACATATCACATATGTTATTAATCTCCCACTAAAGTGTTCTAATAACATATCATATACGTTATTAAATTCCCACTGAAGCGTTTAACAACATATCATATATGCTATTAAACTCCCCCTAAAGTGTTCTACTTGTTTATGGGTAAACAATTACTTAGGAATATTTCAGCTAATTAAACAACCTAATTCTATGTGGTTTATCCAAGTCTAACGCTTATATTTGGATTTAACCTACGATGTCTAGGTGATAAACCAATTTTAACACCTCTCACTGCTCATGTGTTCTTATAAAACCAGTTAACAACGCTCAATTATTCGACCATAAGGTGTTCTGTAGACCGTGACCGTCAATTTAAGTACCCCCCAGTCTTAGATAGGATTATATATAGGTTGAGTTTGTAATCGTATTTTACAAGAAGTCGACCTATTTTAACTATTAAAATAGGTGGTTTAACTTACATGAGCATGCAACTTATCTTTGTTATGGATTTTAATGTCTAATCCAATTTTATAACAACTTATAAAATAATAGATATACATTGCATCTATAACATGCTTTTATAGAACAATTATATAAGCTCCATGCATCAATATAATAACTTATATCAAAAGCCATGGAAGCCTACACATACATACTATATATTATAACACTTATAATATACATGTAATGCATGCTACATGCTTATCCTGTGGTGAGATTTTAAATCTACATGGTATACAATATGCACACAATAGATAAATTATTTAATTCATACATTCACAATGCACCATTAAATAAACACACTAAAATTGACCGTTTTGGCATCCTAAGCTAGCTAAAAGCTACACTTATTACAATAATTAAGCAGAAAACAGCCTCGAACTGCCTTCGAACAATTTGAACTAGCTCAAACCGCTTGAAAAGGGCTTGAGCCTACTTATTACAAGAAGTTGAAGAAGTCCTCGGCAAGCTCAAGAGATTAAGGGGATTTCTACTACTCTAGAAGAATTTAATGTTCAAACTCTAAGGTAAGAAGAGTTAAGATGGAATACTAATGCTCAAAACCATTACTTAGGAATATTCCAGCTAATTAAACAATCTAATTCTATGTGTTTTTTCCAAGTAAAACGCTTATAATTGGTTTAACCTACGATGTCTAGGTGATAAACTAATTTTAACACCTCTTACTGCTCACGTGTTCTCATAAAACCGGTTAACAACGCTCAATTATTCGGCCATAAGGTGTTCTGTAGACCGTGACCGTCAATTTAAGTTACCCCCAGTCTTAGATAGGATTATATACCGGTTGAGTTTGTAACCGTATTTTACAAAGAGTCGACCTATTTTAACTATTAAAATAGGTGGTTTAACTTACATGAGCATGCAACTTATCTTTGTTAATAGATTTTAATGTCTAATCCAATTTTATAACAACTTATAAAATAATAGATATACATTGCATCTATAACATGCTTTTATAGAACAATTATATAAGCATTTCATTCATGCATCAATATAAACAACTTATATCAAAAAGCCATGGAATCCTACACATACATACTATATATTATAACACTTAATAATATACTTGCAATGCATGCTACATGTTTATCCTGTGGTGGGATTTTAAATCTACATGGTATAACAATATGCACACAATAGATAAATTATTTAATTTCATACATTCACAATGCACCATTAAATAAACCACTAAAATTGACCGTTTTGGCATCCTAAGCTAGCTAAAAGCTACACTTATTACAATAATAAGCAGAAAACAGCCTCGAACTGCCTTCGAACAATTTGAACTAGCTCAAACCGCTTGAAAAGGGCTTGAGCCTACTTATTACAAGAAGTTGAAGAAGTCCTCGGCAAGCTCAAGAGATTAAGGGGATTTCTAGCCTATTCAGAAGAATTTAATGCTCAAACTCTAAGGTAAGAAGAGTTAAGATGTTTATGAGAAAATTCTTGAAGAAAATTTAGTTAAATAATGGCTGGATTAGAAGTTATGAATGTAGAAGTTGAAATTTGGAATGGTATTGTGGATGAATAAGCAGGTAGCTGCATCCGAGGGATAAGCAAGCAATTGACCAGGAAAAGAATGTGACGAAGTGCATAGGAAATTAGTAAAGATTTATGGGATCGTAGCCAGCGAACATTCATCGCATAGGCACAATGTCATGTCTTCATGACTTCTTGAGCACCCGTTAGCGAGGGTTGCCTATCTAGAGCCAAGTAGAAGGTAAATTGGCTAAGTATAAGCAATGTGATGAGTTCAGTTATGATGCAATGAGATCACTAGTATGCAATGAAGTTGAGTTTATATGTTAAGCTCAAAAGGGAGCTAATGATGCTAACCAAAGGACCTATCCTTATGACAGGGCAGATGCAAATAGGAGACTTACAGACCCTTGGATAAGTAGCTTAAGATAGTGAGTGACATGTTTTTATTAATAATTTTCGTAAGTATTTCATAAATGATTTTCGGCACATAGACAGTAAAAAATGCTATTTTTGTCATGATTTCCTCAACGCATGCCTTAAACGTCTATTGATCACATGATCCATTATTTTCAAAGAATGTGATTTTACATATGAATTTAGCATATTTTTGTCATGATTTCCTCAACGCATGCCTTAAACGTCGATTTTCTCTCTCTCCATATTTCATAAATTTTGCTAGAAGTTCCTGGTCATAAAACAACTCTGTTGTGTATGTGACAAGTTGTGTTCATGACTTCTGCCCAAAACTCGAAAGTTATATGTTTGACATGCAACATCGCGCGAGCCATCTCCTAAAGAGTTCGGTTCTTCCTTTCCACAACTTTGTTCTGCTAAGGAGTGATGAAGGCTGAGAATTCATGTGAATTCCAGTTGACTGGCAGAACCCAATAAACTGAGAGTTCTCAAACTTTCTACCATGATTACTTCAAATTCGTATCATATTCAAAAAAATTTTTGCATTGTAATTGAAGACAGAGAGCTTGAAAAGCAAAAAAATATATTTGATTTATCACGTAAAGAGAACCCAAGTGTATCTGAAGAAGCCATGAATAATAACTAAAATATATCATTTGCTTCCCCAACTCTCTGATTGCATGGGACCCATAAGATCCATATGAAGAAGTTCCAAATGCAAGATGAACCAAAGTAACATGTCTGCTTGTGAGGAGTATGAGTTTGTTATCTTGATTGACATTCGTCACATATAGTTCTAGTGGAAGTAGGTAAAAAGGGGAGTCCAAGTATAACATTTTTTCTAAGAGCCTTCTATAGTGTTTTCATGCTCACATGCCCAAGGCATTTGTACCATACGTTAGCTTCATCTTGCCTAGAGAGATGGCAAACTGTGAAGAATTGTTAGAACTCCACAAATAATAGATACTAGAAGAGCACGTACCTGTCATGACAAGAGCTTTGACATCATCTATAATAACACATTTATCTTTGGTACAACTCACATTCAACCCTTCAACTTATGCTAATAAGATTGACCGAAAGCCCTTCAACCAACTTTACACCATTCAATTGTGGAAGACCCGAGTAATTTAGTTTTCCCTTCCTAATGATCTTACCACAAGCACTGTCACCAAAAGTGACATTTTTTTAGGTGACAGATTTAAGATAAGACAAATAGCTTTTTTCACTAGTCATATAATGAGAGCTTCCACTATCGAAGTACCAATCTTCTTTGACATAAGATCTGAGGGAGGTCAAGACAACATTACATCTGTTCTGAATGTTCTTCTCTCTCCACACCTTTTTATTTTTATCTGTCTTTGACGGTAATTATGAAAGAAGTGGGGAGCCCTTATGGAATAAGTGGGACTGTGAAGAACTTTCAATAACTAATAGCAAAAAGGATATTTATGTCCCACTTTGTCACAATAGTGACAAATCCATCTCTGTCTGAATGTATGGTTGTCTTAATTGGATTTCTTGAGGAAATACCTGTAAAACCATGGGACTCTATTTATAGAGTTCTAACAAACTCAATCTTTTGCTTCCCTTTAGTCTGGTTATTATGCTGACTTCCTTCTTTTGAAAAACCAAGCCCAGAGTTGTCACCAATTATCTTTTCTTTTGTCAAATTTTTTTCTAAAGACTTAGTACTAGTGTCCAACATTTTGACATTGTTGCACACTGACTCCTTCTCAGCTTTAACTTGAGAAAGTTCATGCTTCAATTCTGCAATGGTAGACACAAGCTTGTGATTCTCAGCTATCAAATTTTCAATTCTTTCTTTTTACACATCAAGGGCTTTCTGATTGTCTTTCCATTTGAAAAGTAGGGCAGGATAAAAAGGATATGTAGACCTATGACTTATAGCATCGTGAGCCTTTTCTACGTACATGTCATACTCAGAAATCTAGCATGAAGAGATGTCAGAAGAAATGTTACTAATAGTGCCTTGACATCTTCCTCTGAGTCACTACTGTCTTCAGATTCAACATCAGATAGAGTTAAAACATAACCTTTACTCTATTCCTTTAGAAAACCAGGACATTTATCCTAGACTATAACTGCCACACTCTCTGCATTTGATATACTTTTCATTTTTGGGCACGAAATTACTTGACTTGTTAGTTTCCTTCTTATTATTATGAGGTCTGAATTGTTTGTAGTTGTTATAAGTGGCAGATCTCTTACCGAAACTTTTGAAAACACATCTAAGCTGTTTTGAAAGTAACAATGTAGATTCAGCAAGGTAATCATCTAACTCTCTATCAGGATCAACAAGCTCCTCTTTAACTGAGGATTAAAGAGCAGTACCTTCATTCTTCTTCTTGGTCTTTTCATTTAAGGACATCTTAAACGTAAACATGGAACCAAATAATTCATCTACTCTTAACTTTGTTATGCCTTGAGCTTCCTCAATGGTAGTAACTTTCATAACAAATCTTTTAGATAGTGACCTAAGCACCTTCCAGATGACTTTTTCTTTCCCAAGAGCAAATGACTCATTTGCAATGTCTAACAGCCAAGTATCAACAATGGATTCTTCATCATGCATTCTAAGGCTCTCAAACGTTGATGTCAATAATGCAACTTTGACATCTTGACTTTAGTAGTCCCCTCATGAGCAATAGATAAGATATCCCATGACTCCTTAGCAGAGATACAAGTATTACTTAGTTTGAATATGTTGCGGTCTACACCATTAAATATGGCGTTTAAGGCACGAGAATTCCTCAACGAAGTTTCATCTTCTTCTGCAGACCACTGGGATTCTAGCTTCAAGATTTCCATCACTAGTTACAACAACCTTCCAAGATTTGCTGTCAATTGACTTTAAAAAGGCAGTCGTTTGAGCTTTCCAATATAAAAGTTTGTTCCATTTAGTACAAGACAAGTGGTAGAGCCACCTTCTTTGATCCCATCCATGATTGAAACACCTGAGGTAAAGGAAAGATAATCTACTAATATTAAAGTAAAAAATACTAACTGCAAGTAAACAAGTAAAAACACATAGAAGTTGGTAACCTAGTTCAGTGATGAATCACATATAACTGAGGGAGGGGGGGGGGGGGGGGGGTAGAGGGAAGCAGTTGTGGCTCAAGAGATGATAATCTACTAATATTAAAGAGTTAAGCAAGTTATAATGTATCTGTAATACATGGCCACTGCAGTGACTCACATAGAGCTCAACTCACTGATCACTTAGGCTCCCCCTAGATGTGAGACTCCCTCTCAAGTGTACTTAGGCTCCCCCTAAGCTTGAAAATATTAGTGTTGATCACCTCGGCTTCCAAACGATGAATGAGACTCCTCTGATGATGATATCTTTCCTCAAGTCAGTGAACTCCTATCACTGATGAATCTTAAGATCCTCCTATGATGGAGAACTCCTTCTCCAAACCTGAGTCTTAAGCTCACAAAATTCCAAATCTAGGATTCCATTAGACATAATAAAAATTATTTAATTTGAATACTAGTATGAGCCTTTTACATAGAACTTCGGTTTATTTTAACTTAATATTCTCAACTTTTATTTATTTTAGCAAATGTACTTCTAAAAATTACTAAAATACCAAAACAAATCAAAGGAAATTAGAAGTATCCACTAGAATTTGAAGGATTAAACTTATAATTTAACATTCATTAAAACTCATTTCCTTAATAACCTCTCTTTACTCAAAATTCAATTATTAATCATCTTCAACAACCACGCGCAAACCTACCTTTGACGTGGACATGGGAACTTGAAATTTTTTGTTTTTTTCTTTAATAATCGAGATATTACGTTGTTGTTTTTTATTATTATTATTATATTTTTTGTAATTAATGTTGGAAAAATAAAATTAAAATAAAAATAAAAAAAGATTTGTTTTCTTCTTCTTCTTCTTCATTTTTTTAAAAATCTTTTTGATTAGTTATATGATTGCTGCTTTTTAAATAAGACATTTAAAATCAAGATTAGATTGACACCCCAAAGTTGACAGCATAAAATTAAAGGTTAAGGATCTCAATTATTTTAAGGTTCAATCATTATCTCTATACAATCAATTATTTATATCTTTTGTGCCAAACTCCAGCCTATATTATCAACCAATTATATATTCCTCATTATCAAAAGAATTAGATATGTATTAACCAAACCAATCTTCATCCAAAATAATAGCAATAACAATAATCTTCATTATCTGATTTTTCTTCATTTTTTTAATTCCTAGTTGGTCCACTTTTACAAGTATATAATAAAAAATAAAGAAATAACTTAGTGTCAAATGGGGTCATGAACATGCATGAGATCAAGTATTATAACTATATAATTATATAGTATTAATCAATGTTTAATCAATGTTTAAGTGTTTGGGTTGACATTTTTAACCCCTAAGTTATACTCCTATTGATCTTATGCAAATGTGATTAATCAAATTGTATGCGATTCTCACTAGTTCTTTCAAACACTTTCAAACACAATCGATATGATATGTATTACGAACCCAACTTCACCTCGTTTAGTGACTTTTTTTAAGAAAAAACAAAGTAAAATACCTAAACCAATTAACTATGATTAAGCTAGTGCCTTTAATTGCTAAGTTATACTCATGTTTCGTATTTTATCGATTGTTATATGATTCTAACTTCGGCATGATAAGCTTCTTTAAAGTCGGTCAAAGATAAATCCCAGGTTCCATTCCGATCTTCTCACAACCGATTTGATACCGATCGTGGCAAAGATAGACTTATGCCAAGGGGAGTTTTAATTAGTTTGTAATCTTACTATGATTAATGTCACAAACTTACACATCTTTCACATTAAAAGAAAAAAATATATATGAAAAAAAAAAAAGAGAAGAAACAAGAAAAGAAGACAAAAGGATGGGTTGGAAATGGAAAGGGAGGATGATCTGATGGGAAATATTTGTCAAGTAGTGAGGAATCTGTAAGGATCCACAAGCCATGAACATGGCCTAATAGAGAAAACCCACGTGAACTCTTTTTTCCTCCATGGGTAAAACTTTGAAGGTCACTGTCAGATTCATAAATATTTTATAACCATCTCTTCAAACCTAACAAAAACTTTACTTTTTGGGCAAGTTTTCGGAGTATTTAGAATAGAACTATAGATGTCAGTGATCTCTCTGTTTTTTTTTTTTGGTTTATATCAGTGTTGAATCTTTCTCAGGAGTTTTGGTTAAGATGGTTCAAAGGGGTGGCTGTAGATCAATGTGGAGAAGCAGATGGCAGGGATGAGTTTCCATTCTCCAAAGCATCTAAGGCAGTGTCAGTATAGAGGCCTGCTGTATTTTCGGTATGTGCTGCCCGGGTTGGGGTTGATCTCAATAGACTTGAAGGTTGGGTTGTAACAAAAGCATTGTCAGATGTTTGTTCTGTGTCCGAATGCAGGTTAGAAAGAGCGCTGAGATCGAGATTTGGGAAGACCGAGGAGCGGCATCGAGGACATTTAACATTTAAACGAAGCCACTCGTCGATACATTCAACATGGAAATTGTGTGCACACGGCATACCACGAACCTGCATGAAGTAAAAGTGAATAAGAATTGCACCAAACTTTTTGTATATAAATATACATATATCCGTGAATAACCAGACCACACACACTTCGACTAATCTCACGGGTCGACCAACTTGATCCTACAACATTTAGGTTTTAAGAAAACTCGTAGGATATTAAATTCTACGTAAGTGGCTACTATAAATTAAACTCACTATCTAAATCCTTTATATCCATGACCCTCATTGACTTACTAGGCCAACCCACGATAGTTAATTGTACCAAAGAAGTTCAAAATAAGATAACAGGCAATGTAAACATTTTGAGATGAATGATGAAATATGAAACAAACAGTTTACCTCATTCCCTACATGGAACTCTTCAAGGCAAATAGGGCATTCACTGCAATCGGTTGGGACAGCCTTCAGCCTAAACTTTGGAAGTTCCTGGATGAGAGCTTCCACAGCTTCCCTCTGCACAAAAATCGCCCTTTCAGACAACTTTGTGCCGCCGACTATTGATTATAGTGACAAACCAAACCACTGCTTCATAATAAGCAAAGAAAGAGCGATCCTACAGATTTTCCAGTACACATTCTCAAGGTAAAGAAGTTCCACCCAGATTTCTTCCCACATTACTCTTGATCTTTGCAAATGTAACATGTTACAGGACCTTAACATACGGTTTGCAAAATAACGATTATAGAAATAGGCAAGTGACATTGCTTGAATACATGTTAGTACAACAGATCCATAGCTAACGGCAAAACTTTTCCATATGCACTGATTTAAGTTTCGAACATTTACCTGAGCCGAGGTTAAGAACAGCCCGGGATGGTAACCAGTAGCATCTTGGCCAATGCCTCGTATTTCCAGTCCTGCAGCTTCATATGCCCAATCAGGAACTCTAATCATGTCGATCAGTACCTGGTAAGCAGGAAAATGGCAGTCAGATACTTATAGTGTAAAAGGGCATATGATAGAACTTTTGCAGTTTTAAAGTAGACCATTTGATAAAATGACAATGCCCGAAAAAGAAAAACAAAAAGATACAGGAGTCTAGAAAAATACCAACCATTCCATAGTTCAAAACAAAAAGTTTCAAGCTTACCCCATATTCTGATACTGGCATGCCTTGTTGGGCACGAAACAAGTGTGCTTGTCTACGCGCTAACCACTGCATAAGACGGTTTAAGAGCCGACAAGAAAAGCAGTTAGTATCAAACAAGAATAATTTGAAGCACTAAGTTTGTAGTTAGCACTTAGCAGAAAAGATCAAGTTAGAAACAGACTTAAGGATAGCTCTATCACATAGTGTGTGCCTCAGAGCCTCAATTAATAGCCTAAACTTGCTTAAAATTCAGTAAAGTAACAAACAAGCAAAATCTAAGCAAGAGAATGGAGAAGTATACAAAAGATGAATAACCTTTCCAACTGACATGCAGGCAATGCAAAGGAGGGCACAGTAGCTGAAAAGCAACCAAATGAGGAAACCCCATTTCTGTCCTTCTTCAGGCAACTGCTTGCAACAACAAAACAAACTAAATAATCAAAATTTGTAAATAGATGTGTTGACCAATGTTAACAGAGGGGGATAATATAGCTTACACAATCTTTAGCATCTCTAAACCACAGGGTACCAATTACAGTCCAGGCACATAGAAAGGGGTAGAGCAATAGAGAGAGGACAGAAAGAACCACAACTCTTCCACAAAACCGAGCATATCGCTGCTGCCATCCAAAATCTCTAACGAAATTCAAATTCAACAGTAAGAATAAGGCACCCCTTATGAATCTGAAATATACTATAACAGAGGAATTTAGATGCCTCTCCCCACAAGTTGCATGTGAGAGAGTGAGTATATGGAATTTGCCATACAATAATAAGAAGAAACTCAAAAACAATCTAGAGGGAAAAAAATCATAGAGAGATAACAAGAGAAGGCCTTACAATCCCATTCCAGCTGAAAGTGCATTATCTATGAACAGCAAAAGGCGAAATGCAAACACAGAGGTATAATCAACCTGAACGAAGAAAGTGAATATACATAGCCATCAGAAGCAAGCAATCATAAATATATCTTAAGCCTTCTATCGCTTCTTTAAAACTTGAACACATACCACAATCCATATGTGCAAAGGATACGTACAAGTATTGTACCTTCTCCAATTGATGGTCACAATTATTCTAACAAGCAAAACAGTTAAAGAAAATGAAGAGATAAAATGAAAACCTCCATAAAGAGCCAAAAGGGTTATTATATATATCAATGAAACTTATATATCATTTAAGTACTGAAAAAGCTCAAGTAAAAAACACAAGTAGGGGTTAAGGAAACAAGAGTTTCTAGTTGAACAGCTTGATTTCAGAGAGAATGCAAGAGAAAGACACATGAAATCCCATTACAATTTTCTAAAAAGAGTTAAAAGCAAGCCTAAATAGCAACAGCTTCCATTAAAATGGCAAAGGATACATACTAGTAGCAAGCATAGACAAGAAGAACCCATCGTACCTGAAAAATCCCAAAATACTCAAGCAACTGAAGAAACCCATCAACATAGGTAAATTTGCATTTCGATAAAACGATGGGGGGAAGAGATTTACCATTTGAAATCGACTCCTCGAATAGCCATATCCAAAAACTAAAACAAGAAACCCCAAAAACAATCGGAGCTGCCAAAAATGGCTAAAGGGTCACCATGTGAGGAAAGGAAAACGATTGAAGAACCACGAGGGAAAGGGAAATCAAAGAAGAACTTGAATTTTTAGCTAGAAATTCTTTCTGGGGTTGAATCATCGATGAACAGAGAGATGGGAAAAGAAAAGATTATGGTGAGTGAAAAAGGGTAGAAGGGAATGGATCCCGTTCTGCCATGGGGTTGAGCAGTTATCTGATTTCTCTGCAGCGTTGCTTATACAACTGTAAAGCGTAATGACTGCCATTTCAGAGCATAATTGTAACCACAAGTCTGCAAATTCAAATATCTACCCTTATTAAAGTATGTATCCAACTTTTCTTTTTTCTTTTCCTATTATTTTTTCCATTTTCTTGTAAAAAGGAAAGTAAATTTTAAATCAAACAACTTTTAAATTTTAAGTTAAACCCTGTTGAACCAAAATTTAATGATGAAAAATGGACAAATTACAAGCTGTTTAAGAGAGAATCAACAATTCCGAAAAATTTGAATAAAAACTCAGATGAAATTTATTTACAACAATTGGGCGTGGGGTCACAGAGAAATTCAACAGAAGCAAGTTGCTTTCATCAATGAGATTATTGCAAAAACTAAAGATAGTGACTTTACTCCAAGCCCAACAAAGAAGCCCCTCCAAAATGTTTTCTTTTTTCCCTTTTTTTCCATCTCCTCTTCACTTTTTTAACATGCCCCATAATTCAAAACACTGTGGTTCCTTTTTTCTTCTCTTATAAAACCTCATTACATTTCCCAGAAAAGGAAATCACAGGGCACACTGAAATCCATATCACTTTGTATGATTTGGTTTGTTGTTAGAAACTAATAAATTATGAGGATCAAATTGAATAATGCTCCATATGAGTGCATCATCAATCTCAGTCACCACCATAAAGTAGAGATTGAAGAAAGTTGATAAAATGTTAAATTAGGCATTTAGCAATGATTAGTAATGAAAAGGAAGATGAAATAAAGAAATAAAATGCATGCAAACTTAGCTATCAAAATCAGGAAGCAGTGGTCCAGCTTCAGCCTTCAGCAAAAGAGGGTAATGAATGCTAGTTATTTAGAGACAGGTAAGGTGTGTGTGAGATATTCATATTATAGCAGAATCAAATAATAATAATAATAATTGACAGTGATGTAACAGGAATAAAGAAATTATTTTTATGATTTTTTAACTTTAATGTCTCAAATATAAACCTATCTCTCCACCATCTAGCTGCCACTTGTCAAGATGTGATTTATCAGCCAACCAAAAATTTAGCTTTTCTCTTTAAAACTGTCGGCTCTAAGTTAAAACTTACACTAATTAGTGTCTGTGTCTCATAGAATATAGCATAGTTTAAGGTACTCATAACAAATATGCTTTATTTAGGATATAATCAATGTGTGAGTATATTCAAATAGCACCTTGATGTTAAACTTAAACTTTAAATAGTGTTACTTTTACCTCTCTAATAAAATTTTGTTTGAAAGATCATTAAGAAAAAACAATCTCTTAAAGAATTGAGACATAAGCTTAAATTGATAAGCTTTTACGTTTAAAGCTAGATTTTTTTTTTCCTGTTTTTGGTTGAAATTTGACAACGTTACTCCATGGTTAATTTGTGTATTAACTAATTTTAAATTTGTACAAAACTCAAATTTATTGGAATTAGGGAGTTCATGAAGTTAAGGGTAGAAATTGATTATACCATTTTTAGATTATTGTTTGTCACTTAGTAACTAAGATTTTGTTTCGCAAAAGAAAAGGAGATATATAATCTATATTATCAAACTATTCCACAATGATCAAATCTAGCATTAAGGTCTTGCTTGACTTGTTTAAATTCTGGTTTAGAACACTAAGGAGATACAGCAACTATGAAATTGAGCCATTGAAGATAACAATGAACAATTGTACTTCATCAGAATCAGAGGTAATTTCTTAGCCATCCCCTGTATATAACATAGACAAGAATGCTACGTCAATTACAATTAGGAGGGTTTAAACATTTATATACAGCTGAGGCTGGTTGCTTATAGGAAGGGATGCTGCGTATGTCAACGAAGCGAACCTCCCCAGGAGCAAAGGAAAGATCATGGTGCCTGAATTCGAGACGAAAGAAAACCAAGTTGTCAATTATTCAGATTTCACAATGAAGAGATCATGCTTATGAGAGAAGCTTTGGATATGCAGCTACCTTCGCAAGTCGAGGCCGATTAAACCAGCTTGAAGAACTGTCAAATTATCAGAATCTGGTGAGACAATAATGATAGTATCACCAGAGTATTGGGTTTCGAGAATCGACATCAGTTGTGTTACACGAACAAAGACATCAGATACGCTCTCATTGGGAGTACCATCATCTATTGGAGGAGGCTTGATATTTGAAGAGATGGTATCTGAAGCATATACCTGTTGTTTTCAAACATATTTCATGAGCACAATGAAACAATTCACCATCTCTAGACAAAAGTTTCAAGCCAAACCTTGGTTGCATTGGCCTACAAATGAACGTCTATTTATGTTAATAGTTCAAGAAAGAATTGTCTCATTTCTTGTCCATTATTTCAAATCCATTCACTTCTAGGGTTATGAGGAAAACGAGACTTGCTAAATCAAACAATCATATCAACTGTCAACTGTCAACTCTAACAAAAGATTGAAAGAAACCATACTTCTGACACAGAATCCAATCTCTTGCCTTCATAAGCTCCAAGCCCACGGGCATCAAGAAAACTGTATTCGGGAACTATATAACTGAAACCAACAGAAGAGATTTGGTAAGCAAAGATTTTCCATCCAACACATGATAACAATCAGAGAAACAACAGAGCCAAGCTTTGAGCGAATGAAACATTCACTTTGCTACACCATACATTTGCTTCCTAAATCATTGTGACCATAAATTGTCATTGAATCAATGGAATAGTTAAGGTCTCATTAGTTTGATAACCATTTTGTTTTTTAGTTTTCTGTTTTTTAAATTTATGCTTGTTTGCTCCTAAATTCCAAGCTATGCTTTTTCACATTTCATGAACCCTTGAATTCTTAGTCAAATTTAAAAAACAAAAATAATTTATTGAAAACTACTTATTTTAGTTTTCAAATTTTGGTTTGGTTTTTCAAAACATTCGTGAAATGTGGATTTAAAAAAACACAAGTGGTTACCAAATTAAACTAACTATTCATTTCCGGCCAATCCTTTTTTTGAGACGAGAATCAAATTTTATTGATGAATGAAATAAACGGAGTTTAGAAGGCTCCCCATGATACCAATACGTGAATTATAATAAAGCTCTCCATTAGAAATCAACAAGAAAGACTACAATCTCTAAAAAGGTGTCTACATTTACACCAATATAAAACATATACTTTTTTTTAAACAAAAACAAAACTTTTCATTGAAGAAATAAAAAGTGACTATTGCTCAAAGTACAAGGAAACAATAATAAGTACACAAAGAAATACAATATCCTTTATGTACTTAAAGTAATATATAACATATACTAAAATCAAATCCAACAAGCTTTCAAAGTTGAGAAAATGTTCAGAATATTCTTCCACCAAAGATATCCAAAGAAAACTTGGTCTATAGCTGTCTCTTATACACATCTAGATGTGTATAAGAGACAGCCCCTGCCCCCTCCCCCCTATTCCATTCCCTATCCTCGCGAATTTCCCCACGGGGAAAAATTCCCACCTTTATTTTTTCTCTAACATTTTTTTTTTAATTTCAATTAAATATATTTTTTTTTTACAATTCTTTAAACATTTTCAATTGAATTTTCATTTAAATGAAATATTGTCAATTTTACTAATTAAAACAATAATACACATACAATTTGAAAAATATAATTAAAATGCTAAATTCTCATAATTTGTAAAGATTAAAATTCAACCTTTAGAGTATCCTACCTTAAATATTACAATATCTAAAGAATTAAAGTAATAAAAATCTTGAACTTAAATAATTAAAAACATCCATAATTACCTTAATAAAGTCTACAATATTAATATGAATATATATATATTATATATATATATATTAAAAATTTATAATTAATATACAAAGTTGGGATGGGGCGAGGAAACGGGCAGGGTCAGGGACGGGGAATATATTCCCCGTCCCCGGCCCTGAATTGTAAATGGGGAACAAAAATTCCCCACTCTCTCCTCCATTCCCTGTGTATTCGGGGATTCCCCGCCCCGTTCGGGTCAGGGACCCTAAATTTTTTGGATATCTCTATCTATAGCAAGCTAAAAAGTAACCACATGGGTTGACCTAGTGGTGCTAAATAAAGGGCATGAGTTTGATAAAAGGGTAAGAGAGAATGAGTTCAATCTATTCTGGCCACCTATTACGACCCCAAGTCTCAAAGCACATGGCTGGGTGGACAGCCAAGGTGGAGTGAGCAGGATAGCAAATTCAAGCATGCTGGCTGGCGTGCACCCCCTACAAGTCAGCAGGTGCAGGCGCGTGCCCCATTGGATGTCACGCATACAGACAGCGTGCACAAGTGCACAAGGCAAGCATGCACACGCAAAGGGGCGGGATAGTGCATATGGAAGTGCAGGCATGTGTGTGAGCAGCAGGCTGCACAGGGCCGCGCAGTGCTAACACTTGGGCAAGCATGGATCTTAACGTCTCTCAAAGACATTTTGAAGGCAAAATGACTAAGTGTGGACAGAGAAGCATTGTGAACTCTACAAAGGACACTTAGAGTGGGAAGAACTTGCTCCACAAGTCAAGGAAGCTTGAAACCAAGTGGGTGAAGGACTAGGTCAAGTTGGTTGAACATTCCTACACTTGAGGGAACAAGAAAACGTGGGAGATTTCTGGAGAGAGTTAGTTCCTTCTCTTGGACCTAAAGTAAAGGAAGATTTGGTCTTACTTGTTTCTAAAGTCAAGGAGATGACTTAGTCTTGTTTTGCTCCTAAAGAAAGGGGACATGGGTAGGCTTTACTATATTTAGTAAAGAGTCTTCCCCAAGTTTCTCAACAACTCTTAAAATGGTGGGAAGTAGTTAGGAGTTGGAGATTATATAAAGGAGACTTCAAGTTGGTGGAAGGACATCCAAGGAGTAGAAAGACAAGAGGTATCTTCTCCATATAGAGAGGGTAGAGCCTTCCCTACAACACATGGAGTGGGAGAGAAGGTAGAGTCTTCTCTATAACACTTGGTGAGGAAGAGAAGCGGGATCTTCTATACAAGGAGAAGGGTTTGTGAAATCCCAACATACTTCTCCATCACACTCATCCTAGGCAACATGGAGTTGAGGGATTCCACGAGGGGAGAGACTCCTCTATGGAAAGGGCTTAGGCTACAGGTTGTGTAGTCAAGTTCCTACGGGAAGAGTGGGGTTCATTAAGGGGAGTCTTGATGAACAACTTCAACGGGTTGTTGGAGTGAAGCCATGGGTAGGCTTAGCCACACATAGTGTGCGGCCATTGTAGGCTTATTACCTAGGGTCAATGCCATAGGGTGCTGGCACGTAAGAGTACACGCATTGTAACACTATTCCTATATATGTGATTTGTATATAAAGGTTGGGAAAGAGGTTCCCGTAAAGATTGGCTTGGTGTGCTGACTGCTGTATATGCATGTTTGCTTACTCGTCCAACGACATTCGTGTGAACCTTACAAGAGGTTGTTGAGAGTCACGTCCCAAGAGGGGTTTGGGAGAGTTGAGGAGAATGACTGATTCCGCACTAACAATGTGAGTGAACCATGCTGCAATGAGGAAGGCTGGCTAAGGGGTGTCCGGCAAACTAGTATTGCAACCCATGCACATGGGTGGGCGACCTAGAGAACCCCTTGGTGCCGCGTAGTATAAAGGTCAAAATTTTATATTTGAATATTAATCCCATGACACCACCTATCTAAGATTTAATATCCTACGAGTTTTCTTGACACAAAAAATATTGTAGGGTCAGGTGGGTTATCAAATTTACTCAAGATGTGCATAAATTGATCCTGACACTCACAAATTAGTTGTGCTTTAATATAGCAAGCTAAAAAGTCCTTTTTCACACCATGTAGAGGATGGCCCACAAGAAGCTAGAATACTAGAAATGTTGTTTGGCAAAACCATGGACCAACCAATCAAGCAGTGGTACCCAATGCCCTGGAGCAAAAGAGCAATGTGCAAAGAGATGACCAGTATGCTTTGAATTAGAAAAACACATCAGGATTCACGCACTAAGATGGAGAGAGGGTGAAATGAGACACATTCTCCTTTGTCATCAATAAGCTATAATAGAGGATAATTGGCTCAAACAATTTTCATACTGCCACAACAAAATCTGGTTCCATGGATGCAAGAACATCAATGTTCAAGACAAAGGTAAAAGTGGATTGAGTTTCCCAAAATACCAGTAGACATACCTTCGATTCACACCATTAACTGATGCAATAATCTCTGCTGCTTGATAAGCTCTCTGTGTAATAGAGGGCCAAATCCAACAACCATTCCCACAGGCCCCCATTTCCTTCAATTTAAAAGCTGCTTTAACAGTTTGCTTCTTCCCTTCCTCAGATAATCCACTATCAACAGATGTCTTCGCAACTGGGTTTGTGTTAATTATTCCAAAACTATCGAATTCAGACTCCCCTGCCCTCACCAGAAAGTACCTTCACACACCCCATAAAAAATGTTCACAAGCAAACAAAAATTAGAAGCAAATTTGGATGATTACTAGCATCAGAATCGAAAATTCTGCAGTGTATTAACTAGGGTTTCCATCAATCTCTTTTTTCCCAATTTCCAATAGACTTAAATCATCCTAAAATGCAAAAGAGGTAAAACCCTTTATAACCCATTTATCATCATCCTCCAAAAGCCAAATAAAACAGGGAAAAAATCTGGGTTAGTGAAATTACCGATTGACGAGACGAACAGGGGGCATTTGAAACAGACCACGAGCTTCAGCAACCAAATCAGAAGAACAGGGCAGAGTAAAATCGATAAAAGAAGGGGTAAAGACAGAAAGCAGAGTGGTAATCAGATGGCGGCGGTTGATAGAAGTCTGAAAGCATGGGGAGGGCTTCAATGGAGGCTGAAGCAAGCGTGGGCAGGGAAGGGCTGCAATCGAAACGGAGGATGACGCGTACATTTTAGCCGACGGCGGCGGCGGAGGCGGCGGCGTGTTGGCCAAAAATCGTCAATGGAGATTCCTATAATCTCAGCCTTATCTCTCATTTTCGTTTAGTGTTCACAAATGCAAATGCCCACCATCGATTCTTTGCCCAAGTTTGATAGATGTGATGGATTTTTTTAGAAAATGGAGGATTTTTGTGGTTATTTTTATTTAATTTCTCAGGATTTTTATGTTCTTCACGTGGTGGAATTGACGGTTGACCGTTGACCTTCTGAATTTTAATGGTCTTTTCTCAGTTTATGATCGATCCATGCTCATAAATTTGGAATTTTCACTAAAAAAAAAAAAAAAAAAGGGAATATCCACATTCTTAATTTAAAGATTTTTGTATGGATGATCCTATCTCAACACACGCTAATAAAGAATATCTTACTCCTAAAAAAATAATGAAAATTAATATTTTGTTTATGTCGTAAAGCACTTAACAACCTGATGCTTAGTATCGCTTTAGGGACATCTCACCCATCGTGGAAAGATCATAATCCTATCCTGATATTAACATAGTTTTTTCATTGTAAATTTCTACGACCAAATTTTTCTGTTCAAAGGAGGATCTCTCTTCCTTTTTGCAGGTAGTATAAAGGAATATACTGTAAACTGATAAAGCTTTGTACAATGAGAGTCGGGACTACTAGTATTGGTATAAATAGTGAAAATAAAAGTCACTAGTTCCATAAGTATTGGATACCTTATAATACAAAAAAAAAAAAAAAAAAGAGAGAGAGAAGAATGTTAAATTATTTTTTAAAAAAAACCTTGAACTTTACACTTCGTGTAAAAAAAAATGTTTCAAAAGTTTTAAAAAAACCTTTAAACTTTCGGAAAGAGTTCAAAAATACCTTTGTCATTAGTTTTGGATAGAAACTATTAAACTTTTGTTTCAAAAATACCTCCGAAATTTCAAAATGTTTCATAAATAACCTTAACTTAATAAAAATTTAAAAATACCTCCACTGTTAGTATTTGAACAGAAACCATTAATTCCTCGTGACTAAAATGTCTTTAAAAATAAAAAATAAAAAATGCTCCTAGTGATCAATTTGTTTGAAGTTTTCTTAAATTCGAAAAGAACCAATTTAAAATAAATTATATAGACATCCTCATTTTACTCATATGTGTACTCTTATATTTCTCTTAATTTTCTAATTCTTAGCTTACACTAATTTTCTAAACAACCAAAATAAAAACCAAAGTTTTAAGTTAGAACATAAAATACCACAAAATTTCAATTCCAAAATCGTAATCTCCACTTGCAACATACCAAAACGATAAATAGTCAAACTAAAAAAGTATCCACCTAAATTGTGTTGGTTCTTAGGAATTTTATATTTATTTTAATTCTCAAATAGATTATCAAGTAAAAGAAGTTGTTGGGACGTTTCGGATGCAATTCGGGCTTAAATGGAGTAATTAGCA
The DNA here is from genome assembly GCF_009727055.1 of Benincasa hispida. NCBI lineage: Eukaryota > Viridiplantae > Streptophyta > Magnoliopsida > Cucurbitales > Cucurbitaceae > Benincasa > Benincasa hispida. Next base: position 45,915,269 of record NC_052356.1, on the reverse strand, counting down.
TAGGCAAAACGGTGAAATCGAGCAAGGGAAGGCACGACGTTGCTTAAACGCTACGACACTTGTGCCCCGTACCATTCACAGAGACAATTTGCTAGGCAAGTGTTGCAGTGCCGCTCGCCACAACGCTCTCCATTTGATACGCGCACTTGGAGAGGCACTCCTTCCAATTTCCTCTCCAAGGCACTTCGTGAGGGGGCCTTCAGCTTCGCAACGTTTTGGTATGTTTTGGTTGTTGAAAAAATTGGTGTAGGCTAAGAATTGGAAAATTAAGAGAAAAATCAAAGTACGTATACGGAAAAAATGAGGATATCTATATAATTTATTTTAAACTTGGTTCTTTACGAACATAAGAAAACTTCAAACAAATTGATTGGTAGGAGATTTTTTATTTTTTAATTTTTAAAGTCATTTTTGTCGACGGAAAATTAACGGTTTTTGTTCAAATACTAACGGTTAAAGTATTTTGAACTTTTATTAAGTTAAGGGTATTTTGAATCGTTTTGAAAGTTTAGGGATATTTTTTAAACAAAAATTTAATGGTTTTGTTGATTATTTCCTTTATTGTGAAATTTTATATTGTATTTATTATATTATATTTGTTGTGTTTTATTCTTTTCTTATTTGTAATTGGGTATTTCTTATATTTAAGAAACATTTTCCTCCTAAGATAAATAAGAGAGAAAATAATGTTTTTTTAGCATGGTATCAGAGCATAAAAGATTTTGAAACCCTAGAAACCCAAAAAAACCCTAAATTTTGAAAACTTAAAAGAAAAAACTCTATTTTCTGTCACCACCACCGCCGCTGGTCTTTGTTTGCTCATCGTCGCCACCAGTCTCTATTTGTTCGCGATCGTCGTTGGTCACCTGAAGCCTTGCCACCGGACATTCACCAAAAGTCATGATTTTTCTCTTCAAACGTTTTTTTGTCACATTTCTGGTCGCTATTTCTTAGTCTTTGTCGTCCTATTGTGTCTGTACCGTCAACCGTCGTTTTTGTCGCTCAGCACTGCCCGTCACCGGTCGTCTGTCGATTATTGCCGTTCGACAACTATAATTTTCCTAGTTGCTAGTTCATTTAGGCCTCTGTTTGGTTTTTTTTTCCAGATCTATTGATTTTATTTTTCGGGTTTCTGTTTCTTCAACGATATATCTGACATAATGCACCCATCACTCGAGTTTGCAACAATCATCTCCATTCAACAAGTCCCACTGTCCAAATAACTACCATTCAACTTAATGAGGATAATTTTCTTCGTTGGTCTAAAAGTGTTCGGATGTATATTCGTGGACAAGAGAAGATTGGTTACATCACAGGAGAAAAAACCGTTCCTAGTCTAGATGACCCTTCATTTGCAGGGTGGGACACTGAAAACTCCATGGTTAGACTTGGCTTGTCAATTCCATGGTTGAAGATATTGGTTGTAACTATATGTAACTAAAGGTCTTCTAAAGTGACAATTCAATAAGTTTATTGACAAGCTGGCTATGAATGATATCTTCAAACCAGCTTGAGGGGGAGTGTTGATTATTTCCTTTATTGTGAAATTTTATATTGTATTTATTGTATTATATTTGGTGTGTTTTATTCTTTCCTTATTTTTAATTGGGTATTTCTTCTATTTAAGAAACTCTTTCCTCCTAAGACAAATAAGAGAGAAAATAATGTTTTTTTAGCCGGTTTCCATCCAAAACTAATAGCAAGGGAATTTTTTGAACTCTTTTTTAAAGTTTAATAGTATTTTTGAAACTTCAGGGGATTTTTTTTATAATTTGACCAATAAAGAAATAATAGGGAAGTATTAAAGGAATGGAATTCCTCGCAGAAGCGTGTAAACGTCGTGTAATTGAATTTCAATTTTGAAAAACATCAAAAATAGATAATAACATACAATATTATGTACAACAGGATATATAAAATAAAACCTATAAGCATGCTTTCTACGGAGAAATGGAGGGAATAGAAGAACTTACTCTTGAAGAATTCTTCTTCTCAAAATTCCTCTCTAATGATCACGGACAACAACTTCTCTACACGAACAAAAAAGTCTTCCCTTGAACTGGTGAGATCACAATCACAACAAAACAAGTGTTTGAGGACACTGCCACTTGGATTCTGATGGAATACACAAGCATGCAACGGAAGCAAACATAATCAATAAGCACTCTAATTACATTTAATTTGAGTTCTAAAGCATGCTATTTCCGAAATTCAAAAGAGGGTTTCAAGAAGAACATACCTTTGATGATTTCTCCCAAATCTAAGCTGTTATTCACTCAAAATCAGCTCCAAATCGTCAATGAACCACCAAGAGATATTCTCTACTATTCTCAGCCTTGAATTTGAATGGTGGAACTCGAATTTGAGTGAATTTGGTGAAGGAAATTTTGGGTTTTGAGAGGAAGAAGAAGATGAACTGAAAACCAATTTTTCAGCTTCAATCTCCATCTCCTCATTCGAAATTTTGTGCTTTTAATCACTGAATACATGCAATCAACATCTCTTCAGCTCAATAGCCAGCAGCTATTTCAAGATTAAATGGGATTTGTGTGTGATTGCAGGAAGAACACCTCCTACTTGAGGTGTTTGTGGGCAAAACCCATAAAATCCAATTTTTCCAATTTTCATTTCAAAAATCAATTAATTCAAAATTTTATTTAATTAATTCATAATTAATCAAATATCAAAATTCAATTTCAATTATAACTTAATTTGAATTTCAATTAATTAAACATATTTATTTAATTAATTAATTTAATATCAAATATCAAATTAATCACACATTAAATTTCAAACACGAATCTCATTCATGTATTTAAAATCAATATTTAAATATTATAGACTCTCTAATTTTGTTTAATTTCAATAAATTAAACGTTAAATAATTATATCAAATATAATTTGTACAAACCCTAATTCGAATTTGAACCTGTCCAAATTCAAACCTTAATATCAATTTGAACATTTCAAATTGATATCATTTCAAATTTAGTCAATTTAATAATTCAAGGTGTTCATGTTTTATGAGCTATTAAAGGGACCTTATGGACCTGCAGATCATGAGCTCCAATGATTAAGATTAATTGGCTAAAACTCTTTAGACCAAATTAATCAGCATTCGTCAACTATTAAGTCACACCACTATAGCTTGGTAGTTGCACTCTCCTCACTGTAGATATATTTGTGTCCACATGATTTAACCATAACTAGTTAGTCGACCCTTCATAGGTTGTTTATAATAATGACTGGGTCAATATGTTGTTTTACCCTCGATATTACGTCTTGTTCCTTAAGTTCCTACTGATCCTCTAATGAACAATTGGTTTATGATCTAATCACTAAACCATATCCCTCTCGAGCCAGTGAGAGGGTGGGGCCCCTTAAAAAGTAAACAATTATAAAGTAAGATTGACTTATTTCTTGGTCCGATCTTATGCAAACTCATTGCATAGGATGCCCCCACTCCTCATGTCAATACATGAACGAATCTGGATCATTTTGTTTGTAGTATCTTTATAACAACTTGTAACAACGAAGCTGCATCCAATAGTGTTACCAGAATAAGATATCCAACCTTAATTATATACTATAGACCATTTTGGCTATTTACTCAAACTTGATCTATCTCTATGTCTCTACATAAAGTTCAAGTATTCATATAATAGCCATGGATCTTAGTTTATTGGATTTAGATTTTATGAATGCGATTAAAAGATTCAATACCTTTATTGAAGAAATGTTTGAATAACATCTTTATTGATAATAGAATATGTTTAATTTTTACAAACTACGAGTTTTAGGACATAAAACCCAACAAATTCCTCAATATTCTCAGTTAAAGAATTAAGGATGTGTGGGTTCCTACTTGTTTTTTGGAAGGGGGAGAATAAATTACAAAAGATCAAAGATGAGAGAATTTAGTTTGAGAGAAAATTTTCACGTCTGTTCACTTCATCCACTACAATCTCAACAATAACTAGTATTATAAAACAATAACTAATTAACTATTAATTATTTAATCATATAATGTGCATCTTAATCATATTAAAATGCAACTCTCTCTCATAACCTATAGTTTTAATATGAATCATATTCATATTAGTTTTAATCTATAGTATTTATATGAATCTTATTCATATAATTAATATTTGAATCTTATTTAAATATTTATCTCTCATATATTATATAGTTTTAACTATAAATCATATTTATAATTAGCAATATACTATAATGTATCAATATGCATTATATTTTATATTAATCACATTAATATAATTGATACCTTTAATTCCCTTAAATAATTTGAACAATTCAAATTATTACAAAAGCATTAATTCCTTGTTTTATCCTTGATGAACTAGCAAGAGGACTCTATGGATCTATGGATTAGAATCTCCAATGATACGAGATTAACTAATTAAAATTTTTAATTAAATTAATCATCATTCATTAACTTTCGGGCATTCCACTAAAGACCGACAGCTGCACTCTTCGCACTGTAAATATATTTGTATGTCCATAGATATAACCAACCAACAGTAAGTTGGCCATTTGCAAATTGCTTGTAACTACAACTGAGTCAAATTATTGTTTTATCCTTGTAGTTACATCTAACTTCTTAAGTACCACTGATCTCTCTAATGAACAATTAGTTATAGTCCAACTATAAACTAAACCTCCCTTTAGCCTGTGAGAAGGTAGGATGCCTAATTGTTCAGGACCCAAAATAAGCTTTTATGGGAATCATTTACTTTCCTTTAAGACGGGAAGGAGCGGATTCCATCTTGTTGTAGCTATGTTTCCACCTTCCTACTTGGACAAATCTCCAAAATGGTAGGTTTATTAAGTTGACTCTAGCCACTCTTACCCCACATATCAAAAGATTGTCCTCATAGATGAGAGTTCATAACTCACTCAAGATTAAGGTCAAGTAACCTATGGTCATCCTAATAAAATGCTAATCTCTTCAAATAACGACATTATAAAGAGAGACTAATGATTTTGTGGTTCGGTTTTAAACAAACTGTTTGTATAGGATACCCCCCCATCCACATGTCTTTACATGAAAGATCAAGATTATATCATTTATAATATTTTACAACTAATGTAACAATTACAAAGTGTGTCGTATTCTTAGTGTCACCAGGATATAAGGTATCCAACCTTATCTATATACTATCGACCATTTAGGTTATTACTTAAACATGATCCACTTGTATGTCAACTACATACATGTTTAAGTTACATTATATAACCTCGGATCTTAGTTTATTGGATTGGATTAATGAAAACTAAATGTCAAATAAAATAACATTTTGTTTTATTAAATAAATAATTTGTATACAAAGAATTTACAAACGACGAAGCCCAAGATATTTAGAGCATCAATCCCAACAAGTATAACCAATGTAATAAGGGAAAAATAAACAATTAGAATATATTAAAATTATAATTCTATCATCCCCCTGGAAGCGAATGAAGAGTAGAGACAACTGTGAGCTTGACTTTCAGACTGTTGAACCGAGGAGAAGGTAAAACTTTAGTCATAACATCGACTAATTAATCTTCCAATGGAACGAACTTGACTGTGAAAAGTTTTTGTGCAACCTTTTCTTTGATGAAATGATGATCAATTTCAACATGGTTGGATTGATTGTGTAGGATAGGATTGGCTGCTATATAAGTTGCACTTAGATTGTCACAGAGGAGTAGAGGAGGCGGTAGAGCAACTAGTCTTATCTAAAACAAAATGGACTGAAGCCATAGGAGTTTGGTAGTTGCATTAGATATGCCACGATACTCGTATTCAACACTCGATTTGGAAACCACCTTTTGTTTTGATGAACCTCATGACACCAAATTTGAACACAGGAAGATACAATAACCACTCATACTCCTGCTATCATCCGGGCAGTTGGCCCAATCAACGTCTATGTGACAAGTTAAAGACAAAGAGGAAGATTTGGAAAAAGAGATTCCATGATTTAATGTAACTTTGAGAAAGCAGCCGTTTGGTAGCTTGTATATGCACATTTGTAGGAGCATGGAGAAACTGACATAAATTATTGACATTGAAGCAAATTTTTGGGCGACTAAAGGTGCAATATTGCAAAGCACCTATCAAGCTTCTGAAGGAACTCTTATCAAAGAGAACCCATGAGCGGAAGCACGATCGATCCAAATTCATTGTGACAGAATTACAAGAATTCACAAACATACAAACCAGTTATGCATCTTCTAACAAATTACGACATGCTTTAGTAAATAAATACAAAAGGAATGAGAGATATACCTTTGAAGAACTCTTCTTCTAAAGACCTCTCGCTCTTATGAAAACTTGGACCAGCAACCTCTCGTTGTCGCTACGATCGTCTAGCCAATCGTCTGGTCAATCTCTCGCTGTCGCTTAGATCACGAACAACCTTCACCACAAACAAACAACCTCTCGGACACCACCATTCGGCAACCTCGGTATTCTCGGAGTGAGAATCCAGGAGGTGTGGGTTGTGTTGGATTTGGTAGAGGGTTGGAGGAAGCAATGATCGAACTATACGACCAAGCAAGTGAGAGAAGGAACTGTCTATGTATAGACTTTTGTGCTTGATTGTTTAGTAAAACTCAACAGGTACACAATCGTTTAGAAAAATAGGCTCGATCGTTATTGTTTAGTGAATCTCGCTTGCCACGCGATCGTTTAGTAAAATACTACACGATCGTTTAGTCAAAGGCGCTAGTATATGATCGTTTAGGCTCTCGCTTAGAAGGTTGTCATACAGTCTCTAGTTAGCTAAACGATTGGTCATGCACCTAATGAAGTGATTTGTTACAAAATGAAAACATTTTTCATTTTATCCTTCAGTTATGAAAATTGAATATAACCTCCCACTTTCACGCACGGTTAAAGGAGAAACCGCCCACAATTATCGTATGATTGTTTTAATTATAAATAAATATAATAACTAACTTATCATATTATATTTATAACCTATAGTTTTAATATCACATCATATGTAACATTTAAACCATAGTCCCTTTCTTCTTTACTTAATATAAATCATATTTATATCAAATTCCTCCAATTAATGTATCTCATATATTGTATCAATTATATCACATATAATTGAACCAGTTTAATCATATCATATATAATCCAACTCCCTCTTGTCAATTTGAACATTTCAAACTAACCCAAAAACTGATTCTTAACTAGAATCCATTGAGCTACCAAGGGGAACTTATGGACTTGTAGTTTGAAGCTCCAACGGTACGTGAATAGCTGACTAAACTCTTTAATCACGAGATCCACCATCCGTTAACTGCTAGACACTCCACTAAAGACCGATAATTGCACTTTTCTCACCACAGATATATTTATGTGTCCATCAGATATAACCAATCAACAGTATGATAACCCTTCACAAATTGCTCGTAAGTACAGCTGGGCCAATTTACCGTTTTGCCCCTGTAGTTACATCTAACTCCTTAAGTACCATTGATCCCTCTAATAAACAATACATCATAGTCCTACTATGAGTGGACACCTCTCGGGCCATAAGAAGATGTGTGGCATCACATCGTTCAAGCCCCAGAATCAACCCTTAGGGGAGCAATCTATCTACTTACCCTTACTTCGGGGAAAGAGTGAATTCCATCTTGTGTAGCTGAGTTTCTAGCTCCCCAATCAGACAAATCCCCAAAGTGGTAGGTTTGAGTCGGCAATTTGGCCACTTGCACCCATGCAAATCAAATGACCGCCCTCATAGGCAGGAGTTCCCTACTCACTTAGGATTAAGGTCATGTTATCTATGGTAATCCTATTGAAATTAAAGTCTCTATCATGAACGGCGTTATATAACGAGACTAAAAACTTCATGGTCCGGTCTTATATAAACTCCTTTGTATAGGACACCTCTGCTCGCATGTCTCCACATGAATGATCAGAATCAGACCATTTGTAGCACGTCACAACACTTGTAACTATCTACAAAGCGGGCCGTATCCGTAGTGTCACCAAGATAAGGTTTTCCTCCTATATCCATATACTACGGACCATTTATGTTATCACTTAAGGCATGATCCACTTGTATGTCTCCATATACATGTTTAAGTTACAACGACAACCAGGGATCTTATTTTATTGGTTTGTGGTAAATACAAATAAAATATCTCATATTTCATAGACAACAGTGAAGAAAATATCTCATATTATTACATTACAAGCATTTGTTCATACAAATGTTTACAAACTACAGGACCCTACGAGAGTTTAGGGCATTAACCCCAACAACTTCTATATTCAGTTGCATTTTCTAGCAAATCTCCATCAATAGTAGATAAATATGTCCCAAAATCCATAAGAGAGTGATTCGGCTTGCAATCACTCATATTTTCCTTTTCCAAGATGTCATACACATACTTGGATTGAGACAAATGCATGAAATCTCTTGTGCGCTGAACTTGAATGCCAAAAAAAAAAAAAAAAGGAAATATCATAAAGAACTTTGAGTGAGAATTGCATACTTAGAGCTGAAATGAAATGCTGAATCAAAGAAGAATTGTTGCCAGTTGATGACAGGCAGAAATGTACATTATTATAGGCCTCTTATTTAGAATTATGAGAGCTGATAAGAAGAATATGCGGCAATTATTCTAAGAATTCATGAGAAAGTGAGCTTGCATCGATCTGCAATGAAAATCGGCTAACCCACTATTATGCATTATTTTGCGTCCAATTGTCTATTTTTGTAGCTAACGCAAGAATCAATCGCATGCAGTGAATCTTACCATCGTAAAAGGCGATCGCATACGTTCGATGCATGGATGTTGCGTCCATTAACCTCATGTGTCCATCGCATAGAGGTTGCGGTTACAGAGTATAACCATAATAGAGGGATGACCGCAAGGGTGGTGGAATGCGATGATACTCCAGAAACCAAGGCGTGAGAAGATATTCTTGAGAGTTCTTCATTCCTTCAGCCATTCCAAGTGACGACCAGAGCTCCACCAGAGATAGATCTCGAGAGAGGCTACTCCACCGCCCATCCATGGCACCACCGACAGCCTTGACACACATCTGATGGAAGCAAGACATTGCCCATCTGGCCCTCCATATCTGTTCTATCTCTGTATTGTATTACATTGTGGCTTAAGAGACTAATACATTTTGTGATCAATACGTTTCTCTACTTCCTTCGATTCCATTTTCATTTTACTTCTTCTTATCATCCTTTACTTCCATTGCAACAACTAAGTAAGATTGCTAGAATATCGCATACTTAATTATGTGGCATAGACATATGAAGCATGTAGCAAACCACCGAGAAGTGTGTGTTGCGTGGGTATTGAGAGAAAATCCTATTTGCTTAGTGTGAGGTTGAGCAATGCTTGTCTATGAGCTGATCAGTGGCGACTAACTGCCCGAGAGGGTAAGTAGTGGAACGCATTAAGCAAAGTAAGTAGTGTTTCTAGAGATAGGAATAATCTTATGTCAACCATGCTTTATGTAATTACCTTGCCTTATGAGCGCATCATTCATCATTTGGGCATGCTTGAGAAAGTAGTCTAAAAACCAAATCTAGGCTAGAGAGAGTTAGATTGGATCGCATAAGCAAGAATAGAGGCTTAGAAATAAGTTCTGTTTGCTATTACACAACGTATGCACCTTATAGATAGGATATGAAAGCATGCGGTCACATCGCATGCGTCCAGAAGTAGGATACGGTGGTATGC
>NC_052356.1:45877745-45905306 GCF_009727055.1 Benincasa hispida | reverse complement strand
TCTTTGTTTAGTCTGAAGCTGTAACAACGCTTATTACACAATGTACGCACCTTATAGATAGGATATGAAAGTATGCGGTCACATCGCATGCGTCCAGAAGTAGGATACGGTGGTATGCGGTCATCTCATTTATGTGTGGGCACGCGAGCAAGAATAGAGACTTAGACATAAGTCCTCTCGACACTATCGCATATGCATCACATGCGCCTTCGTCAAGTGTGTATAGCATAATCGCATAGCTTGTGCTAGCTATGGTTACCCTTGCGATCAAGATTATTGATGCGGTGAAGCCATCCTTGCCATTTTATTTATTTTCCCATGCATCTTTTTATGTGTTAACAGTTGCCGTATCTCTAACTCTCATAGTCATACTTCCACTGCTTAATTTGTTTAGTTAGGAGTAAGAGTAACACATAACCCTTAACTTCAATATTCTTTTATTCTTCGCCGCAAACACTTTATTTCATAACATTTAGCTACAAGCCCCTGAGTTCGACCTCATATTACCCCAAGAAACTTGCGATCTCATTATACTTGGCGAGAAAGCAAGAAAACTTGTGGCAGGAATGCATGGTCATTGATGCGTTATTTTATAATGTGAAATTATGGAGGAAATGCGATGATAAAAATGCATTGAGCACTCAAGTTTTCTCAGTGGAATCCAAGTGTAAACCCCATTGAGTTCCTGGTAAGTCCAGGGTCGAACTCAGGGACTTGTGAAAACATGTTACAGTGGTAATTTTTAGAAAACTTTGCGGTAACCGATAACTCAATTAATTGTTGGTTTGTTTGTTGATTGCGATAATGAAAAATAAACAAATGCGGCGGATTTGAGAAAAGTATGATTGTGTGATAGATGCACTGAGTATGTGGATGAACGGGCTGAGAAGGTCTCTAGCTAGCGTTACTTGGGAATGCGTCAGACTATGCGATCATGCTACAACCATGCATAGCAAGTCATTTTCCAATACAAATGTGATGCTCCTAAGTCTAGGACGTATGTGTTGAATGCAAAAGTGTCCATAGAGCTTATTCCTAAGTCTCTACTCTTTTCCTATGCGATGATGCAAGATGCATAAAGGCAAGGTGACCGCACATAATCATATCCTATCTCTAGGATGCATGTGATGCGTTAATAGCAAACAGTGCTTATTTCTAAGCTTCTATCTCTTGATTATGCGTTTTAATCTGACTCTCCCGGGCCTAGATTCTGATCTGACCTTCTCAAGCCTAGATTCTTTCCTTAGACTACCCTCCCGAGTATCTCTAATGGATGAATGAAGCATACATAATACAAGATAATCTCATAGAATGAAGATCCCCAGTTAAGCTAGCTAAGTGCTTCTTAACCCATTCAACAGATTTAACTACTCATGTGTAAATAATAGAGAGTGAACAAATATAGAGAAGTAAATTTCATTTTTATAAATGAGTTTGAATACAAAATAACAATGGAAGTTAAAGGTAGAGAGCTTGGTAGCAATCCCTTGCTGCCCAAGGCTTTTACACTAGCAACTCTATTCGGTTCAAAAGATATTCCTGCTTCCACAAGAGTCAGCCCTCTTTCTGATCTTGAAGCTTCCGACGCTCTCCCAAGCTTACCGGAATGATTTTTTGACACAACCTCCTTCTCTCGTGTTCGTCTTAAAATAAAAGAAAATCTAAGAACAAGGCTAAACTATGAACATAACTTGTGAACTCGGAACTTCAAATTTGTGAACCCCTTTTCTAAAGGATGCCTTCGGTATTTATAGAGCTTCTGAGGTGAAAGGCGGCTTCCCTCTTATGATTTCACAGATGGGATGGCTTTAATTCCCTGACTGATGTGCCAAATATTTGTCACCGAAAAGCTGAATGTACTTGTTATCATTAGTGGCTGTCAACTTAATTGGGATTCGACTGTCATCAGCTTTCTATCCCATCGTGATTAATTATGCCTTTCACCCTGTCTCTTATACACATCTAGATGTGTATAAGAGACAGGTCAACTTAATTGGGATTCGACTGTCATCAGCTTTCTATCCCATCGTGATTAATTATGCCTTTCACCCAGATGCACCCACCAAGTTGCGCCGGCTCTTGGCGACAATCCTTCTTGAGCAGATGTTTGCGAACACAATCACGGAAAAGCCTTGCGGTAATGCTGCGCTCGACCAATGATTTCTTATGATCGCAATTTCCACCTTGTGTCAACGCATATTCTGCATAAAAATACAAAAATCAACTGTTTCTATGCGATGAATGCATGCGACCACAATGTTATGAATTTAATGCTTTTTGGACGCAATCTAACATAATTTATCAACGTAAGCTAGTATTGTTTAAGAACTTAGCACTATGATAACGTGCATTTCTGCCCGTTATTAGTCATCGCATAGAATTCTTAGATGCATATTACATATCCCTTAGTTTAACGCATAACCAACAACGCATGGAGAACGAACAATGAACGCATATTTATTTACTCCATTTTCCACCCATCACCAGTCACTAAAATATCATCAACATAAACAAGAATGATAATAAGAGAACCACACACATGGAAAATAAACATGGAGGAGTCTGCATTGGCACCAATAAAACCTTATTGGTTAAGACATGAGCTAAGCTTGGAAAACCAAGCATGTGGATTTTGTTTGAGGCCATAGAGAGCCTTTTTAAGTAATAAAACATCATTTGGCCGTTTAGAATCAACAAAACCAAGTGGTTGACGTATAAAAAGCTCCTCATTTGACTATCCATTCAAGAAAGCGTTACTAACATCGAGTTGATAGAGCATCCAATTATTCGAAATAGCAAGAGAAAGAATAATTCAAATGGTCGTAAGCTTCACAATGAGGCCAGAAGTTTCAAAATAGTCAACAACATAGTCTTGCTTAAATCTTTGAGCAACCAAATGAGCTCTATATCTTTCAATTGACCCAGATGATTTTAACTTCAAACGGAAAACCCATTTGTAACCAATAATCTTATGGTTTTGAGGAGGAGAAACCAAGGTCCATGTTTTGTTCCAGATGAAAGCCTCATATTCATCATTCATGGCTTGATGCCACTTTGGATGGGCTAAAACAACTTTGTAGTCTCTTGTCTCTTGAGTATCAACATTAGATGGAGAAACTTTAGACAACCAAACCTTTGGCTTGCAAAATTCCTCCCTTAGACTGGGTAAACATATTATGAATGTTAAGGATGTCTCGGGTAGGGGGTTGAAGTGAAAAGTTGTGGATAAAGTTTTTGTTAAGACAACATTAGAGGATGGGACATATGGAGGGGATGGGGTAGGATCAAGGGCAACAGATGATGAAAAGGAGGAAAGATCAGGGCAAGTGCTATTGAACTGAGGAAGTTGTTGAATGTTGGATATAGAAGGAGATGTAAGTTGATGAAGAAGTGGATATGTGAAAAGGTGAGAGGGAAGAACTTTGGTGATGAAAAACTACATCCACAGGAGTGGTAAGAGGAAACGAAAGGAGTTGACTTGAAATTGTAATATAAAACATGGAGGGAGAGGATAAAGTGTGAGTAGTTAGAGAGGAATTAACAAAAGGAAATAAATGCTCATTGAAGAAAAATTAACGTGATATGTAAATGACTAGTGGAGATATCCAAGCAAAGATAACCTTTGTAAGAGAAAGTGTAACCAAGAAAAACACATTCCTTAGATCGAAATTGTTATTTGTTATCATTATATGGCTGAAGAAATGGGAAACAAGAGTAACTAAACACTCGAAGGAGCTTATAATCAGGTTGATGACCATACAAGACAATCTATGGGGAGTTATTTTGCAGTAGGGGAGTAGATATTCTATGTCTAAGATACACAACATTTTGAAAAGCAAAGGACCAATATGTTTGGGGTATGTGAGAATGAGCAAGAAGAGCTAAACCAACCTCCAACGTGCTAATTTTTCCTCTCTACATTTCTATTTTGTTGAGATGTGTAGGGACAATAAATTTGATGTAAAATACCATTACATTGAAGGATGGAGGAAAGGGAATGAAATTCACCACCTCTATCAGTTTGTAGTGGGGGTGGAAACGGTTCGATTTGGTTTAGTTTAGTGGTTAGACCGAATAGAATCGACTTTTCTAATATGTGAAACCGAACTGAACTGAATGTTGGGTTGTATGTCTTAAAACTCGTAGTTTATAAACAATAAGCATACATAAAATTTATTCAGACAAATGTTGTTGAATTAAAATGAATTGATAACTCTAAATCCAATAATCTACGAACCCTTGGCTATTGTTATGAATACTTGGACTTTATGTGGAGACATAAACTGGATCAAGTTCGAGTATAATAGCCTAGATAGTCTCTTGTACTTGGATTAGGTTGGGTACCTATTTCTAGAGATACTATTTAATACGGCCCGCTTTATGATTGTTACAAATGTTGTAAAATGTCATAAACAACGTGATCAATTCATTCATGTAGAGACATGTGAGCAGGGGTGTTCTATACGGTGAGATTGTGTAAGACTGACCACGAAATAATCACTGTTACGTATTAACACCATTTACTGTTAACACAGATTAATTTCACTTCTTGATGACCTAAATAACTTAATTTGAATCCTGAGCTGTCTATGAACTCCTGTTTATTCAAGATTGTCCTTTGATATGCATAGGTGAGGGTAAGCTCAACAGCGCTGCTCAATATGCCTCCCATTTCAGGGATAAAATCGGGTAGATAGCTGGGGACATAGAATTTGCAAGATGGAATTCACTCCTACCCATTTAAGGATAGTAAAACGGTTGTTCCCTTAGGGGCTGATCCTGGGTCTTGAACAAGAAGCCTCATCCTCTCGTTGGCCTGAGAGGGAATGGATTTAGTGATTAAGATCCTAAATCAATTGTTTATTAGAGGGATAGTGGTAGTTAAGGAGAAAAATGTAACTTAGGGGTAAAATGATAATTGACCTAATTGAGGTTATGAATAACCTGTGAAGGATCAACTTATCGATGACGGTTATATCAAATGGACACATAATATATCTATAGTGAGGTGAGTGCAATTACATGCTATAGTGGGCAGTCTTGTTAGTTACCAAATTTTGATTAACTAGGTTAAAGAATTTGACCGGTTAGTCTCGGAACATTGGAGTCCATGATTTGTAGGTCTATCGGGTCTCTTTGCTAGCTCAATATGGACAAAATTGAAGAACTAGATGAAGTGAGAATTTGAAATGTTATAATTTGGTCTTTAGGGAAAATTGTATTTTATATGAGATATAATTTACATTTACATAATAATTATTTTTGGAGAGTATGTTTTAAATAAAATATTAACATGAAAGTGTTTTAAAAATTGATTAATGTGATTAATCAAAATTAGGTGTCAAAGTCAATTTAATATGTGATATAAATTATTTATTTTATTTAATTAAAATTGGTTTAATTAAATAATTTCTAAAATATGAAAATAGTATTTCATATTTTTTCAAAATTTTGTTTTATTATAATTTTTTTTAATAAAAATTAGTTAGTGGAAAAATCCAATTGTTGGATTTTCCCACAAACTAAGTGGGTTTTGAAGTGGCTCTTGCTAAGCTTGACACCTATATTTTTCATACTAATGGAGTTCGAGGTGGAAGTCATGCAAGAAGGGGTTTTGCATGTGTTTTGTTTATAAATATGATTTTATTTTCAAAATTTCAAAACTAATGCTTCCTTAATTTTTGAAATTAAGCTTTCTCAAATTCTCTTTTACTCTCCAAATTTATTAAGTGAAATTCCCTATCTTTCACTAATATTTCGTCCCACAATCGTTTTCTTCAACCGGAAAATAGCGAGGATTTACCGTTAGTGGTATCAATTGCTCACGGAGACGAAGATACTAGTGGAAACTACAAAGGTTGTATGTCTAACTTTCTTTGCATGCTTAATCCTTGTTTATTTAATGTAAATGATCTATTGCTTCCACTATGCATGCTTCTATTTTTTCATCAATTGGTGTTAGAGAATGCTTATAATGTTCTATTGCTTTTGGTGTGTGTTATTCATATGATGAATGCTTTGTGGACTAAAGTGGATACATTACGGTTTTGGCATTTGTTTTCTCATTAATTTGTTGATGAAATTGTAATTTCTCACATGTATATGAGTTTTAATGTATTGTAAAGGGTCTGTAATTTTTATGGAGTCGTTAGAGCCCAATTAGGCCTTCAATTGTTCAAAAGAAGTGGTAGAATTCATGCTGGCCGAGAGGATTGGAGGAGAAATGGCTCACAGACCCGGAAATATGCTCCCAGACCCGGTTTGTTGAAGTCTCATGCACGTGCTTGCTCTCAGACCCAGTTCGACCTGACCTGCAGCGTCGTCCGACCCAGCTCGTTGAAGCTTCCCCGCGTGCCTGCTCATAGCGTCCGACCCGCTTCCCAACCCACACGCTCGATTTGCTCCAGTCGTTGACCTGCTCTAGTGTGAGTTGACCGGTCCGGTTCGACTTGGTTAAACCGGTTTGACCGGTTCAACCTAATCTTTAGGAGTTTTTGAGCCGATTCGAGTGGTTATTGGCTGGTTTGGGTTGGTTCAAAAAGTTGAGGCTGATTCGAGTGGTTATTGGCCGGTTCAGGTTGGTTCAAAACGTGAGGCCGATTCGAGGGTGATGCTTGCTAAATTATGTAATAATTTAGTTAGTTTGTTTGTTTTAATGCCAAAACTGGTCAAATTTAGTATTGTTTAAGTATTATGCATGTTATGTATGATACTGTTTTTAATATGTGTGCATAAAGTATGCCATATAGTTTTTAAAAAGGGCAACATAGGATAATCACATGACATGCATTTGTTATATGTTATAAGTGTTATAATGTAAATAGTATGCAAGCTTAGATTTTCATAATTTAATATAAGTGGTATATTAAAGTATGATTTTCTTTATGGAAGCATGTTATAAATGAATGTTCTAGGGTTATAATGGTTATAATTGTTATAAAATAACCTAGACTTTTATAATCAATAACAAAGATAAATTGCATGCTCACTTAGGGTTAATCGGTGCAATTCAATCGACTTTTTAAGAGTTAAAATAGGTCGATTACTTGTAAAACAAGAGTTTTTACTTACCCGAAGAGATCTTGTATAAGGTTGGGGATACTTAAGTTGACAGTTTTAGAGACCAAACTGGTGTCTAAGTCAATAACTTTAGTTTTATGAGCATGCGTGAGTAGTGTAAGGTAATAAAATTGGTTTATCACCTTGACATGGGTTAATTCCTCGTATAAGAGTTATACTAGGAAAAATTACCTAGGCTTAGGTTATATAAAATTAGTCGGTTAATAACCAAGTCAGTACCAATTTTTATAAAATAGAATACTTCAATGGGAGATTAATAATATATGAGATATACTATTTCTGGCTCTCACGCCTCTAAAAGTTCACACCGTGAGATCCATGCTTAGCTTCGAGTTGCTGTTTGTGGCAATCTCCCTTTGGAAAGTATTTACATGGGTCAATAACAAGGTGAATAGAGAAAGTAGTTCATAGTAAGTGGGTGAAAGGTGTGTGTCAACACGTCCTACGGTCTTTTCCATTAGGTTACACTGTGAGATTTCTATGTTGTGCCTACTATCGTTTTTAGGCAACACTAGCTAGTCGTTTAACTGCGGCGATCCATTTGGAGGGTTGTAACATAAGATTTAGAACATCGTCAACTCCAGAAATGGATAGAGGTACTTGGGTCTATTTTCAAACAATTGTTTCTCCTTCGAGGGCTTGTATGATTTTGATCTCTGTAATTCGAAAATGGCGGGTTTACATTTACAAGACTTACTAAGTGTTATTAAAGTTCTTGACCAGATGAATGGTATGTTGGCCTTTTGGCCCTTAATCTCAAATTAATTAATTTTAATAAATAAATTAATAAATATTTTGATGATAACAAACTCAATTTTTAATTACTGAAAATTTTAGTGTTTTAATATATCCATAGCGTAGAGCTCGGAACAACGATTCCAACACCTCTTGAATCACTCAAATCGGAGGTAAAACGAAGATGATATGACCGAAATAAGTCTATAGAGAAAATACCGTGGTGGATGACGTGGCATAACAGACCATTTGAATGTAGACATGTGGCAACATATTGGTTGAATGATAGATTATTAAGAGATTAACATATGATAGACTTTTGATTTTTGGATTGATTTAAAAAATGAAATTAAAAAGAAATTTAAAAGGAAAATAAATTTAATATTATTTTATGTTTGTGTCTAACGGCTAGTTTTTTACACATGGTATGTTTTTTTTTTAAATTTTTGAATTGACTTTAAAAAGAATGAATTAAAAAGAAAATGAATTAAAAGGAAAATGAATTTAATATTATTTTATGTTTGCATCTAATGGCTAGTTTTTGACACATGGTATTTTTTTTTTTTTTTTTTTTTTCGAAAGAAAATGAATTTCAAAAGAAAAGGAATTTAATATTATATTTTGTTTGTATCTAACGACTAGTTTAGTTTAAAATCTTCACAATTGATTTTTCTTTTCCAAAATCCAATAGTCCAAATTAATTGTGGTTTCTAAAATTTTTTCCATCTCTATATAAACCATCTTCCTCTCTAAATTTTGTACGAACAAATTTTACATTTCATAATCTTCCAAAACTCAAAAGTTTCCATTGTTGCTTTCTCTATGCTCCCAATTAATTGTGTTATTTTATTGTGAGGATAAATTTGTTGAGTGCTCAAACTTGTAAATCTACTCTAGTGAGAGTTGTATTGTGTTCTTAAAAAATTCCAACATTTGTAACGGTTTGATCCTAAATCGTGGAAAGGATTGGGTTTGCTCTTGAACCCGTAAAAGGAGCGGTGGTGTAACGGTTGGGCTCTAATCTATGAAAAGAGTCGGAAAGATTTTATGCATATTCCCAAGAGGCGCTTGAGGAGTGGAGTAGGTCGAGTTTGACCGAACCACTATAAAAATTACGGTGTCTTCTTCTCTAACTCTTTCCTTTTATTTTTGTAATTAATTTAATCAATTTATTGTATGTTTTAGTTTGTTCTTATTTATTTGCTAAAATTTGATAGAATTAAATTATCACACTTTTTGTCATCTTATTTGTTGCATAAATTGAATTTTTATTATTATTTATAAAAAGTGTATTAATTAGTTTAATTGGGTTAATTTAAAAAAAAATTAATTAAACCCTATTCACCTCCCTCTAGGATTTCCATATCGATCCAACACGGTAACTAAGTATTATAAGAATCAGGGTTATTCTGGTATTAGTATTTAGTCAAGAATGTCTTGATTCAATGAAAGATTAGTTGACTGCCCTTTGGTGTGGACTATTCTGACTCACTGAGGTATCATAGCAAAAAAATAATGAGTATGAGTACATTATTATTTGCTTAATAAATTGGTTTAAAAATTAGAGTTAATAAATTCACTAATAATTTGTTTACATTTCAATAATGACAACATCAATTACACAACTGCTAACTTTAGAGAAACTTAATGGTGATAATTACAGAACTTGGAAATCGAATATCAACACGATACTAGTCATAGATGATCTTCAATTTGTTCTAATGGAGGAGTTGAAAGAACTCTTATTAAAGAGTACCTCTGAGCGGAAGCAAGATCGTTCCAAGTTCATTGTGACAGAAACACCGCATTTACAAACAAACATACAAGTTATGCATTAAACAACAAATTACGACATGCTTTTCAAAATTTAAATGCAAAGGACCGAGAGACATACCTTTTGAAGAACTCCTCTTCCCTTTATATCTCGCTCTCGTCCAAGCTAACAACTCTCATTATCGCTGCGATCGCCAAGTATCGCCCACCAAATCATGCTGTCGCTCACCACTGAATGGACTTCTACACGAACAAGGCAGTAAGAAGGACACAACCACTCGAAAACCTCGGTATTCTCGAAGTGAGAATCCAAGAAGTGTGGGCTCTGTTGGATTTGGTAGAGGGGAGAAGGAAACAATGATCGTTTACAACAACAAAGCAAGTGGAAGAGATATGAAGTCTATCGCGTAGATGGTGCTTGATCGTTTAACAAAAGGTGCACGATCATTTAGTAAAAAGGGGCTAATCGTTTAGACAATCGTTTAGGTAAATCTTTTAGGCGCGCGATTGTTTAGAAAAGACCATGTGATCGTGTTTAGGTAATCCACGCGTGTACACAATTGTTTAGGACAACTTGAGCTATCGTGTAGGCTCTCGTTTACTAGACGATGGGCAGTGTACTAAACCGTGAAGTGATTATCCGATGTTTTTGCAAAATGAAAACTATTTTCATTTTATCCTCTAGTTACAAAAACTGAATGTAACCTCCCACTATCTCGTGCGGTTATGGAGAAAAACCAACAATTATCTCATAATTGTTTAATTAAAAATAAATATAATCATATTTATAACCTATAGTTTAATATGCCATCATATGCAACATATAAACCATAGTCTTTTTCTCCTCCACTAGATATAAATCATATTTATATCCTTTTTCTCCAATTAATGTATCTCATACATCATGTCAACTATATCGTATATAATTAACCAGTTTAATCATATCATATATAATTGAACCTGCTCTTGTCAATTTGAACACTTCAAACTGACCTAGAAACTGATTCTCAACTTGAATCTATTGAGCTACCAAGGAGACCTTATGGACCTGTGGCTTGAAGTTCCAACGGTATGTGAATAGCTGACTAAACTCTTTAGCCACGAGATCCACCATCCGTTAACTGCCAGACATTCCACTAAATAACGACAACTGCACTCTTCTCACCACAGATATATTTCTGTGTCTATTGGATAAACCAATCAACAGTACGATAACCCTTTACAGATGCATGTAAGTACAACTGAGCTAATTTACCATTTTGCCTCTGTAGTTACATCTAACTCCTCAAGTACCACTGATCCCTCTAATGAACAATACAATATAGTCCTACTATGTGGACACCTTTCGGACCATGAGAAGGTGTGTGGCGCCACATCGTTCAAGCCTTGGAATCAAGCCTTAATGGAGCAATCTATCTACTTACCCCTGCTTCAGGGAAGGAGTGAATTCCATCTTGTGTATCTGAGTTCTCCGTTACCAAATCAGACGAATCCCCAAAGCGGTAGGTTTGAGTCAGCAATCTGGCCACTCATACCCATGCAAATCAAAGGACTACCCTCAAAGGCAGGAGTTCCCAACTCACTCAAGATTGAGGTCATGTTACTTATGGCCATCATAGTGAAGTGAAGTCTCTGTCATGAACGGTGTTATATAACGAGACTATAACACTTCGTGGCTCGGTCTTATACAAACTCTTTTGTATAGGACGCCCCCGCTCACATGTCTCCCCATGAATGATTAGGATCAAACTATCTGTAGCAAGTCGCAACACTTGTAACTATTCTACAAAGCGGGCCGCATCCGTAGTGTTACCAGGATAAGATTTTCCTTTTATATCCATATACTACAGACCATTTTGGTTATCACTTAAGGCATGATCCACCTATATTTCTGCACATACATGCTTAAATTACAACGACAACTAGGGATTTTAGTTTATTGGTTTGTGGTAAAGCAATTAAAACATCCAATGTTTTAGACAGTAGTGAAGAAAAATATCATATATTATTATATAACAAGCGTTTGTTCAATACAATGTTTACAAACTACAGGACCCAGCGAGAGTTTAGGGTATCATCCCCAATAATCTCCACTTGTCCTAAATTGAGTGGGGTGTACAATACAACTAATACAAAACAATAAACTGCACTAAGGCCCAGTACAAAAATATCCCACTTGCCCTAG
Source organism: Benincasa hispida (assembly GCF_009727055.1). NCBI lineage: Eukaryota > Viridiplantae > Streptophyta > Magnoliopsida > Cucurbitales > Cucurbitaceae > Benincasa > Benincasa hispida. Next base: position 45,893,533 of record NC_052356.1, on the reverse strand, counting down.
TCCAGCTGCAGGCGGTTTCGTAGACCTATGCTCTGAAGGTGACCCTAAAAAACTATAGCCGTGAGAGCCTTCGTAAACGAGTCAGCAACGTTATGCTCCAAAGTGATCCTCATGACTATCACGTCCCCTCGATGCACTATCTCGTGGATGAGATGATACTTCCACTCTATATGTTTGCTGCGCTTGTGACTCCTAGGCTCCCTAGAGTTCACCACAGCACCACTATTATCACAATAGAGGGTGATGAGCCTAGACATGTCTAGAACAACTTCTAGATCAGTCAGGAACTTTTTGAGCCAAATGGCCTCATTAGCAGCTTCACAAGCCGCTACGTACTCAAACTCCATCGTGGAGTCGGCGATGCACCCCTGCTTAGTGCTTCGCCATATCACTGCTCCTCCGTTAAGAGTGAAAATTGACCCTGAAGTGGATTTCTGAGAATCTTTATCAATCTGAAATTTAGAATCTGTGTATCTAGTAAGGATCAAATCCTTAGTTCCATAGACGAGCATATAGTCCCTCGTTCTCCGAAGATACTTGAGGATGTTCTTGACTGCGGTCCAGTGACCCTGTCCTAGATTAGATTGACACCTATTGACTATTCCCACAGCATAGTAGATGTTTGGTCTAGTATAGAGCATCACATACATCAAACTGCCAACGACAGATGCATATGGGACCCGTCTCATCTACTCAACCTCTTGAGGCATCTTAGGACTCATTTCCTTAGACAAAGTAACTCCACCCCTGAAAGACAGTAGGCCCCTTTTGGAGTTCTGCATCGAGTACTTGAGCAACATCTTGTCAATGTACGATGCCTGAGACAACGCTAGCACTTTGTTCTTCCGATCCCAAAAGATCTGTATGTCAAGAACAAACTGAGCCTCTCCCAAATTTTTCACTTGGAATTGGGTCGCTAGCAAGTTCTTAACTATAGTCAGTAATCCTACATCATTCCCAATGAGTAGGATATCGTCTACATACAACACTAGGAAAAACTACTGAATTGTTGATGATTTTCTTGTAGACACAAAGCTCATCAACGTTTTGGTCAAAGCCGTACGATTTGATCGCAGTATCAAACCGAATGTTCCAAGATCGAGATGCCTGTTTTAGCCCATAAATGGATCGATTCATTTTGCAAACTTTTTGCTCTTAACCTTGGGATATGAATCCCTCGAGCTGCACCATATAAATGGTATCCTCAAGATTACCATTCTGAAAGGCAGTCTTGATGTCCATTTGTCAAATCTCATAATTATAATAAGCGGCAATGGCCAGAAGGATCCATGGCTTTGGCCCATTCATCCCGGTCAACATCCTCCATTGCCTTTTGATAAGACAATGGATCCTCAACGTCGCCATCGACTACCATATCCAGGATTTTTGTGAAACCCAAATAGTGAAAAGGTGGGTTCGCAAACCTCCCACTACGTCGAGGTTCCCTCAACTCTTGAGGTGGAACTGAACTTCCAGATGAACTATCATCAACAACTCTTGCTGATGAAGTAGGCCCTTCAACAACTCTTGTTGAAGTTTCAGTAGTTTCATTTGAAAGATCACGTAACACGATCTTACTACGTGGACTGTGTTCCCTAATATGATCCTCCTCCAGGAAGGTAGCATTCGTAGACACAACACTCTGTTTTCTGTAGGATCATAAAAGTAACCCCCTAGTGTATGTTTGGTGTAGCCTACAAAGAGGCACAACCTCGACGAACACAGAGAGGCACATGTGCTAGGCAACCCTATATGGAAGTGACGAAAACTAGCTTTACACCCATTCCACAACTCCAAAGATGTTATCGTAACACTCTTGGAAGGAACACAGTTGAGTATATACACTGCAGTCTCTACTGTAAAACCCCAAAACGAGTTCGGTAAGGAAGTGTAACTCATCATCGACCGAACCATGTCCAACAAGGTTTTGTTTCTCCTCTTTGCTACACCATTCTGCTGAGGTGCACCCGATGCTGACAGTTGGGAAACTATTCCATGTTCTATCAAATAGTCTTGGAATCCCGAATCCAAAAACTCTCCACCTCGATTCGATCGAAGTGTCTTAATCCGTCTATCCAATGCATTTTCAACTTCAACCTTGAACTCTCTGAACTTTTCAAAGGATTCAGACTTCCATTGCATCAAATAAACATATCCATACCTAGAGTAATCATTAGTAAAGGTGATGAAATACTCATAGCCTCCCCTGGCTCGCACATTCATCAAACCACAGAGGTCAGAATGCAATAACTCTAGAGGCTCTTTGGCTCGATAACCTTTTCCAGTAAAAGGTCTTTTAGTCATCTTTCCCTCAAGGCAAGATTCACACCCGTAACGAATTTTTCTCTAATTCGCTTAGAAGTTCATTCTTCACCAATCTTTCAATCCTATTGAGATTGATGTGTCCTAATAGCAGGTGCCAAAGTTGGGCATTTTGCTTAGAAGAAACCTTTTGTCGTTTATTTTGAGTTACGACAGTTTTAAACATCTCTATGTTATGGAAGGAACTCGTTGATAACGACCTTAGTACATACAAGTTATTTTCCAGATATGCTGAGAAAATTTCAACTCCATCTTTATGAATAAACACTTTATTCAATTGAAAAAGAGATTATAATCACACTGTATCAGACATTTTACAGAAATTAAGTTCCTTTTCAACTCAAGAACTATATAAACATCATGCAAAATGATAAATTTCTTCTATAAAGCCATTTGGATTCCTCCCACTGCCACAATTGAGATGACGTGCCCGGTACCTACTTGCATTGTCATCTCACCAGCCTCCAGCTGCCGCCAGGATCTAATCCCTTGAAAAGAAGAACATACATGATCAATGACTCTAGAGTAAAAAATCCAGGCAGAATCATCATTCTCCACTAAATAAGTTTTCAACACCAGTAAATCATATTTACCTTGTTTTTCCTTAGCCTTGGCCTTATACATATTATTCTCCTTGATCCAGTGAGGACAATTCTTCTTCCAGTGTTGCAGTGGAAGACTTTCCCTTGTCAATCGACGTTGGACACCTACCCCATTGGGCGAAAGGCTGTGGGTTAGTAAGTGCCTTCCCCTTTCCCTTACCACTCTTTTTCTTCTTCCACTTGGTAGTGTTCGAAGTAGAAGGTGCAAACTTTGTTCTTGAGGTCAAACCCTTATGGAACTTCTTTGAAGATGAAACAAAATTTGCCTCACCTACCTTCTCCTCCTTACTTTTCAGTAAGGATTGGAATGTCTGCAACTTGTTGAGGAGAGTTGTAAGGGTATAGTCCACTTTGTTCAGTATAGCGTTACTAACAAAGTGCAGGAAGCTATCCGGCAACGAATGCAGGATTATGCTAACCTGGCTGCCCTCATCGATCCGATATCCATTCATCTCCGCCACATTAAAGTGGACCATCATATTAAGCACATGTTCTCGAACAGAGGTACCTTCCTCCATTTTGGAGTTGAAGATGCATTTTAGAGCCTCATGCTTGAGCTGTCCAGACGGTTGTTCGAACATTCCATGCAGGGACTCCATGATCTCACACGCTGAGACCATAGGCTCATGCTTCTTAGCCAAAACGTTTTTAAGACTGGCCAAGATATAGGCTCGAGCCTTCTTGTTCGCTCGTGTCCAGCGCTCATAGGCCTCCCGAACATTTTGAGTGGCGTTAGGAGGTGGAATAGAAGGACACTCCTCCGTAAGGACGAACCTGAGATCATCGATGATTAAAATGGTTGTGATCGTGTGTTTCCAACTAACGTAACTTTCACTAGTCAGTTTGTCGGTGCTAAGTAGAGCTAATGTGGCTGTAGCCATAAATATGTTGCTGAAAAAAGAACAAACTTAATAAGTCTATGCAATACCACATTTTATTACGAATTTTAATTTTAGCAAAATAGTTTCCAAGTACCCTAAGTGAAAAGACTTCTATTTCATAGTGATGCCCTAACAAGGCAGAACAAACGTCACCGGTGGGGTGTTTAGATGCCTTTTCACTAGGATGAGACACTCTCGACCATTAGGCAGAAACAACTCTTGCAACTGCACCTAATGTCACCATTCGTTCAGTCCAGAATTGTTAACTCTTAAGAATTCTGCATAAGTGTAACCCTTCGTTTTCAACCCTAGAGTCCCGCCCTAATGCACCCACTGTAGGGAAAAAGAATTACAAAATCCAAGGGAGAGCGACGTCTATCTTTGGGTTTTAAAAGCCCTGGAGTTAGGACAAGAGACTAAAGCGACCTTATTCTATACAGGAGAGCAGGTAAAGAATCATGCAGAACTGACATCCTATATGGGGACACTTCCAGGGTGCCCGTGGCGATGCACAGAAACGTTACCCAACCTAATGAGAGAGACCATGGGATATGTTGTTGCACATCCCGCTCCCATTTACTATGAACATTCTCTCCATCCACCTTGATATTGACCTACCCAAACACCATCCTTTAGGGGGACATTCCCAGGGTGCCATGAGATCGATGATAGATCTCACGATGTGAACATAAGGGGAGAAACGCGTAAAGGTTTAAATGAAGTATCTGTTGGGTTTTATGTCCGAAAACTCGTGGTTTGTAAATAATAGAACTTATTTTGAAAATTCAATAAGTTGTTATTGAATATATATATATATATTTTTCAGAAATCCAATAAACCAAAAGTCCCTTGATTATTGCATGAGTACTTGAACTTTATATGGAGACATACAAGTGGATCAGGTTCGAGTAAATAGTCAAAATGATCTATAGTATATGAATAAGTTTGGGTGCCTTATTCTGGTAACACTATTGGATGCGGCCTATTTTGTAGTCGTTACAAAGAGTTGTAAAGTGCTACAAAGGATGTGATCCTAATTCGTAGATGTTTTGACATGAGGAGTGGGAGTGTCCTGTGCAAATGAGTTTTGTACAAGATTGAACCATGAAACCAGTCACTCTTACTTTATAACGTTGTTTACTGTTTAAGACTGACTATTTCAAAGCGATGACCTAGGTAACTTGACCTTAATCCTGAGCTAACTATGTACTCCTATTTGTTTGGGATTATCCTTTGATCTGCAAACGATGAGAGTAGACCAAATGTCTCTGCTCAATAAGCCTCCCATTTTGGAGATAAGATCGGATGAATAGTTAGGAACATAGAGTGCAAGACAAAATTCACTCCTACTCGATTAGGGTTAATAGGGAGATTATTCCCTTCAAGTGCTGATTCTAGGTCTTAAACAAGAGGCCTCATCCTCTCATTAGCCCGAGAGGGATTCGATTTTTTGATTGGATCACAAATAAATTGTTCATTAAGAGATCAGTGAGACTTAAGGAACAATAGGTAATTTTGGGGTAAAAAAGAGATTCGACCCAACCATTATTATGAACAACCTGTGAAGGGTGAACTTACCATGGTTATATCGAGTGGACATAATATATCTACAGTGAGGGGAGTTCAACTATGGGCTTTAGTGAAATATCCCATTAGGGGTTAGTTCGATCTAATGAGTTTAGCCGATTAATCTCGGATCGTTGGAGCCCATGATCTATAGGTCTGCGAGGTCCCCCTAGTAGCTCGTAAATTGATCAGCTCTAGAGTAGCGTGATAAGTTAATTTGAAATGTTCAAATTAGAATTTAATGAAATTGAAGAAATAATATTTAAATATGATTTAAATATTTGAAGATGGAATTGTGTAAAAATTAATTTAATATTTGATATTAAATTAATTAGAATTATTTAAATTGTTTAAATAATTAATTAATTATTAATTTTATTAAGAAAATGAATTTATGAAATGAATTTTGTAAAATTAATAATATTTTCAATTTTATTAAATGAATTGATTTATAAAATCAATATTTGAGAAATTGAAAAAGAAGAAAATACACAAAAATGGAAAATAGGCATTTTCCATTGTCTTTATCAAGTAGCTCACTAACAATCCACTTCTTCAAACTTCATTAACTCCAAGCATGAACTACATTTCATGTAGCTAATCTCTTTGTATGATAGTCTGCAATATATTGAAGAGATTGGAGTGATTTTGAAAAAAGGGCAACTGATCAATTTTTTCTGAAAAATTTGTGAGAAGAATAGAGCTCTTCCACTGGGTTGCTATTGTGAGTTTGTCTTCAAATTCCCTTAATTCAAGCTTTTATTGAGTCCCACAACTCAATCTAAAGCACGAAGAGGATAGTAGGGAAGATCTTAGGATGGTCTACAATAAGATTCAGAGGAGATTAGCAGCTGAAATTCAAGTTTTGAGGAAGTTCTACAAAGGTATGTCATGAAACCCATTTATTTCTGCTGAAGCATGCTTTCATTTCTGCCAAAATTAATGAATTAGAATGCTTATGGATCCTGGTCACTTCCACTGTGTGATGGTACGTTCCAACAATATCATATACCTTAAGTATCTCCCATTGAATGTTTTACTTAGGGGTTCATTAACTTAGACCATCCAACTACTGATTTTTATCTAATTCAGTTTAATTTGCTAAAAAACAATTTTTGTTTTTGAAATTAAACAAGTTCAAGTCACATTAAACTCTTTAATGGACTATCCTCAAATTTGTATGCATGCATCAAATCTATCTAATTCCTCTTTCCAAGTAGGTTCCCAGGTAGGGGTATTCCGTTTCCGTTAGCTTAAATACCCTAGCATAGACAAAACCCACCTTAGACAAAAGGTCCCTTATAGATAGATTTGCTACACTTTTAATATTTTATTAGTCAATTTAATCCTATTAAACTAATTAAAAGATTAAACCTTAGGTTACTAATCTCATCAGAACCTGATCTTAGGTCTATCTCCATCAAGTTTTAAAACACTTTTAAAACCATGATTCAAGCCTAAGTTTACATGCATGTCTTTCTTATAGATTTTAGTTCTAATTTCCTTATAACCTTATAAAAGAAACAACTAAAACCCATCGACATTGTCATGCACAACTAGGTATTTATAACACTTATAAATTTTAACTTATGTGTCATGCTTCATGCAATGCCATTCATTACTATATATAACTTTTACACTTATAATATAAAGATGATGCATGTCTATGCTAATGCCTGCATAAATATAACTCTTATATTATGTGATGCATGAGCATGCTCTTATGTAATTTAAATCATGCTTCTCTAAATCATAACACTTAGAGATGATGCATGACCAATGCATAACCTAAGGTGGGATTTCAACTTTATGGCATACCATATTACATATAATCAAACATACATCCTATGTACATTCACAAAAGATTAATGGCTTAAAAAATCAGAAATAAAAATTCTATCTATTATATTTCTCCATCGAGAAAATCAGGTCTTGAACCACTCGAGCAAAGCCTCCCTGATCGTTTAATAAATTGGCTGGGTATCCATGATCGTGTAGCAACGATTGAGTACCATTTACAATGCGATGAAGCATGAGGCACTCGATTGTTTATCGCACCAAACATTAAACCCACAGGTCTAAACGATCATTTAGACGATGACGTGCTGTGAAGCACGATCCTCTAGATGATCATATAACAAGCGTGAAAGTAACAAATTTACTTCGCGATCGTGTAGTTAGGAACTAAGCGAAGAAGCTTACTGAGCTACACGATCGTTCTAGTGCGCGTGCGTCAACATGCTCCTAAGTATCCGATACTCAACGATCGCTAACCCCATCATTTACACGACCCGACCAACACTTGGTTGTCTTCATCTTCGAAGTACGACAACTCCTTTCCTTGAAGCCTCATCACGAGCAACTCAACAGAGACTCAAACACTTTAAATTTACAGACTCGATAGCAAGTTAATATGCCCAAAAACACAGGGGCTCTTACAATTATCTTTGACTGTAAAAGAATTAAATAACCAGAGGCATCTCCCAGAAAAATCTATTAATCCACATCCACAAAACTATTTAACAATTAAACAGAGTGCAGACATGCTTTACCCACCGAGAAAGTAAACGTTATTCTATACATCAATGAATTTGGAATATCAGAACCTGGCTCTGATACCAATTAAAGGAACTCTTATCACAGAGTACCTCTGAGTGGAAGCAAGATCGTTTCAAATTCATTGTGACAGAAACACCGCATTCATAAACAAACATACAAGTTACGCATTTAATAACAAATTACGGCATGCTTTTCAAAACTTAAATGCAAAAGACTGAGAGACATACCTCTTGAAGAACTATTCTTCCCTTTATATCTCGCTATCGTCCAGCCAACAACTCTCATTGTCACTGAGATCGCCAAGTCTATCACCCAATAAATCACACTATCGTTCACCACCAAATGGACTTCTACACGAATAAGGTAGCAAGAAGGACATAACCACTCAAAAACCTCGATATTCTCGAAGTGAGAATCCAAGAGGTGTGGGCTCTGTTGGATTTGGTAAACGGGAGGAGGAAACAATGATCGTTTACAACGACCAAGAAAGTGGGAGAGATATGAAATCTATCATGTAGACAGATGCTTGATCATTTAGCAAAAGGTGCACGATCGTTTAGTAAAAAGGGGCTGATCGTTTAGATGACCGTTTAGGTAAATAGCTTGGGTGCGCGATTGTTTAGAAAAGACTGTGCGATCCTTTAGGTAATCTGCACGTGTACATGATTGTTTAGGACAACTTAAGCTATCATGTAGCCTCTCGTTTACTAGACAATGGGCAGTGTACTAAATCGTGAAGCAATTATCCGATGTTCTTGCAAAATGAAAACTATTTTCATTTTATCCTTCAGTTACGAAAACTGAATGTAACCTCCCACTATCTCGTGCGGTTATGGAGAAAAACCAACAATTATCTCATAATTGTTTAATTAAAAAATAAATATAATCATATTATATTTATAACCTATAGTTTAATATTACATCATATGCAACATATAAACCATAGTCTTTTTCTCCTCCACTAGATATAAATCATATTTATATCCTTTTCTTCTAATTAATGTATCTCAGTCAGCCAGTGAGACAATGGGGGATAAGCTTCATCGTCGAAAGGGAAACAGCCCGGATCACCAGCTAAGGCCCCTAAATGACTGCTTAGTGATAAATGAGGTAGGGGTGCAGAGACAGCCAGGAGGTTTGCTTAGAAGCAGCCACCCTTGAAAGAGTGTGTAATAGCTCACTGATCGAGCGCTCTTGCGCCGAAGATGAACGGGGCTAAGCGATCTGCCGAAGCTGTGCGATGTAAAAATGCATCGGTAGGGGAGCGTTCTGTCTTAGATGGAAGCACTTGCGCGAGCAGTGGTGGACGAAGCGGAACCAGCTAAGGCCCCTAAATGACTGCTTAGTGATAAATGAGGTAGGGGTTCAGAGACAACTAGGAGGTTTGCTTAGAAGCAGCCACCCTTGAAAGAGTGTGTAATAGCTCACTGATCGAGCGCTCTTGCGCCGAAGATGAATGGGGCTAAGCGATCTGCCGAAGCTGTGGGATGTAAAAATGCATCGGTAGGGGAGCGTTCCGCCTTAGAGGGAAGCACCTGCGCGAGCAGTGGTGGACGAAGCGGAAGCGAGAATGTCAAAAAGAGAGAAGATAATAGTTTCCAAGTACCCTAAGTGAAAAGACTTCTATTCATAGTGATGCCCTAACAAGGCAGAACAAACGTCACCGGTGGGGTGTTTAGATGCCTTTTCACTAGGATGAGACACTCTCGACCATTAGGCAGAAACAACTCTTGCAACTGCACCTAATGTCACCATTCGTTCAGTCCAGAATTGTTAACTCTTAAGAATTCTGGCATAAGTGTAAACCCTTCGTTTTCAACCCTAGAGTCCCGCCTAATGCACCCACTGTAGGGAAAAAGAATTACAAAATCCAAGGGAGAGCGACGTCTATCTTTGGGTTTAAAAAGCCCTGGAGTTAGGACAGAGACTAAAGCGACCTTATTCTATACAGGAGAGCAGGTAAAGAATCATGCAGAATCTGACATCCTATATGGGACACTTCCAGGGTGCCGTGGCGATGCACAGAAACGTTACCAACCTAATGAGAGAGACCATGGGATATGTTGTTGCACATCCCGCTCCCAATTTACTATGAACATTCTCTCCATCCACCTTGATATTGAACCTACCCAAACACCATCCTTTAGGGGGACATTCCCAGGGTGCCATGAGATCGATGATAGATCTCACGATGTGAACATAAGGGGAGAACGCGTAAAGGTTTAAATGAAGTATCTGTTGGGTTTTATGTCCGAAAACTCGTGGTTTGTAAAATAATAGAACTTATTTTTGAAAATCAATAAGTTGTTATTGAATATATATATATAAATATTTTCAGAAATCCAATAAACCAAAAGTCCCTTGATTATTGCATGAGTACTTGAACTTTAATGGAGACATACAAGTGGATCAGGTTCGAGTAAAATAGTCAAAATTGATCTATAGTATATGAATAAGTTTGGGTGCCTATTCTGGTAACACTATTGGATGCGGCCTATTTTGTAGTCGTTACAAAGAGTTGTAAAGTGCTACAAAGGATGTGATCCTAATTCGAAGATGTTTTGACATGAGGAGTGGGAGTGTCCTGTGCAAATGAGTTTTGTACAAGATTGAACCATGAAACCAGTCACTCTTACTTTAAAAACGTTGTTTACTGTTTAAGACTGACTATTTCAAAGCGATGACCTAGGTAACTTGACCTTAATCCTGAGCTAAACTATGTACTCCTATTTGTTTGGGATTATCCTTTGATCTGCAAACGATGAGAGTAGACCAAATGTCTCTGCTCAATAAGCCTCCCATTTTGGAGATAAGATCGGATGAATAGTTAGGAACATAGAGTGCAAGACAAAATTCACTCCTACTCGATTAGGGTTAATAGGGAGATTATTCCCTTCAAGTGCTGATTCTAGGTCTTAAACAAGAGGCCTAATCCTCTCATTAGCCCCGAGAGGGATTCGATTTTTTGATTGGATCACAAATAAATTGTTCATTAAGAGATCAGTGAGACTTAGGAACAATAGGTAATTTTGGGGTAAAAAAGAGATTCGACCCAACCATTATTATGAACAACCTGTGAAGGGTGAACTTACCATGGTTATATCGAGTGGACATATATATCTACAGTGAGGGGAGTTCAACTATGGGCTTTAGTGAAATATCCCATTAGGGGTTAGTTCGATCTAATGAGTTTAGCCGATTATCTCGGATCGTTGGAGCCATGATCTATAGGTCTGCGAGGTCCCCCTAGTAGCTCGTAAATTGATCAGCTCTAGAGTAGCGTGATAATTAATTTGAAATGTTCAATATAGAATTTAATGAAATTGAAGAAATAATATTTAAATATGATTTAAATATTTGAAGATGGAATTGTGTAAAAAATTAATTTAATATTTGATATTAAATTAATTAGAATTATTTAAATTGTTTAAATAATTAATTAATTATTAATTTTATTAAGAAAATGAATTTTATGAAATATTTTTGTAAATTAATAATATTTTCAATTTTTATTAAATGAATTGATTTATAAAATCAATATTTGAGAAATTGAAAAAGAAGAAAATACACAAAAATGGAAAATAGGCATTTTCCATGGTCTTTATCAAGTAGCTCACTAACAATCCACTTCTTCAAACTTCATTAACTCCAGCATGAACTACATTTCATGTAGCTAATCTCTTTGTATGATAGTCTGCAATATATTGAAGAGATTGGAGTGATTTTGAAAAAAGGGCAACTGATCAATTTTTTCTGAAAAATTTGTGAGAAGAATAAGAGCTCTTCCACTGGGTTGCTATTGTGAGTTTGTCTTCAAATTCCCTTAATTCAAGCTTTTATTGAGTCCCACAACTCAATCTAAAGCACGAAGAGGATAGTAGGGAAGATCTTAGGATGGTCTACAATAAGATTCAGAGGAGATTAGCAGCTGAAATTCAAGTTTTGAGGAAGTTTCTACAAAGGTATGTCATAAACCCATTTTATTCTGCTGAAGCATGCTTTCATTTCTGCCAAAATTAATGAATTAGAATGCTTATGGATCCTGGTCACTTCCACTGTGTGATGGTACGTTCCAACAATATCATATACCTTAAGTATCTCCCATTGAATGTTTTACCTAGGGGTTCATTAACTTAGACCATCCAACTACTGATTTTTATCTAATTCATGTTAATTTGCTAAAAAACAATTTTTGTTTTTGAAATTAAACAAGTTCAAGTCACATTAAACTCTTTAATGGACTATCCTAAATTTGTATGCATGCATCAAATCTATCTAATTCCTCTTTCCAAGTAGGTTCCCAGGTAGGGTATTCCGTTTCCGTTAGCTTAAATACCCTAGCATAGACAAAACCCACCTTAGACAAAAGGTCCCTTATAGATAGATTTGCTACACTTTTAATATTTTATTAGTCAATTTAATCCTATTAAACTAATTAAAAAGATTAAACTTAGGTTACTAATCTCATCAGAACCTGATCTTGAGTCTATCTCCCATCAAGTTTTAAACACTTTTAAACCATGATTCAAGCCTAAGTTTACATGCATGTCTTTCTTATAGATTTTAGTTCTAATTTCCTTATAACCTTATAAAAGAAACAACTAAAACCCATCGACATTGTCATGCACAACTAGGTATTTATACACTTATAAATTTTAACTTATGTGTCATGCTTCATGCAATGCCATTCATTACTATATATAACTTTTACACTTATAATATAAAGATGATGCATGTCTATGCTAATGCCTGCATAAATATAACTCTTATATTATGTGATGCATGAGCATGCTTTATGTAATTTAAATCATGCTTCTCTAATCATAACACTTAGAGATGATGTCATGACCAATGCATAACCTAGGTGGGATTTCAACTTTATGGCATACCATATTACATATAATCAAACATACATCCTATGTACATTCACAAAAGATTAATGGCTTAAAAAATCAGAAATAAAAATTCTATCTATTATATTCTCTCCATCGAGAAAATCAGGTCTTGAACCACTCGAGCAAAGCCTCCCTGATCGTTTAATAAATTGGCTGGGTATCCATGATCGTGTAGCAACGATTGAGTACCATTTAAAATGCGATGAAGCATGAGGCACTCGATTGTTTATCGCACCAAACATTAAACCCACAGGTCTAAACGATCATTTAGACGATGACGTTGCTGTGAAGCACGATCCTCTAGATGATCATATAACAAGCGTGAAAGTAACAAATTTACTTCGCGATCGTGTAGTTAGGAACTAAGCGAAGAAGCTTACTGAGCTACACGATCGTCTAGTGCGCGTGCGTCAACATGCTCCTAAGTATCCGATACTCAACGATCGCTAACCCCATCATTTACACGACCCGACCAACACTTGGTTGTCTTCATCTTCGAAGTACGACAACTCCTTTCCTTGAAGCCTCATCACGAGCAACTCAACAGAGACTCAAACACTTTAAATTTACAGGACTCGATAGCAAGTTAATATGCCAAAAACACAGGGGCTCTTACAATTATCTTTGACTGTAAAAGAATTAAATAACCAGAGGCATCTCCAGAAAAATCTATTAATCCACATCACAAAATATTTAACAATTAAACAGAGTGCAGACATGCTTTACCACGCGAGAAAGTAAACGTTATTCTATACATCAATGAATTTGGAATATCAGAACCTGGCTCTGATACCAATTAAAGGAACTCTTATCACAGAGTACCTCTGAGTGGAAGCAAGATCGTTTCAAATTCATTGTGACAGAAACACCGCATTCAAAACAAACATACAAGTTACGCATTTAATAACAAATTACGGCATGCTTTTCAAAACTTAAATGCAAAAGACTGAGAGACTACCTCTTGAAGAAACTATTCTTCCCTTTATTCTCGCTATCGTCCAGCCAACAACTCTCATTGTCACTGAGAATCGCCAAGTCTATCACCCAATAAATCACACTATCGTTCACCACCAAATGGACTTCTACACGAATAAGGTAGCAAGAAGGACATAACACTCAAAAACCTCGATATTCTCGAAGTGAGAATCAAGAGGTGTGGGCTCTGTTGGATTTGTAACCGGGAGGAGGAAACAATGATCGTTTACAACGACCAAGAAAGTGGGAGAGATATGAAATCTATCATGTAGACAGATGCTTGATCATTTAGCAAAAGGTGCACGATCGTTTAGTAAAAAGGGGCTGATCGTTTAGATGACCGTTTAGGTAAATAGCTTGGGTGCGCGATTGTTTAGAAAAGACTGTGCGATCCTTTAGGTAATCTGCACGTTACATGATTGTTAGGACAACTTAAGCTATCATGTAGCCTCTCGTTTACTAGACATATGGGCAGTGTACTAAATCGTGAAGCATTATCCGATGTTCTTGCAAAATGAAACTTATTTTCATTTTATCCTTCAGTTACGAAAACTGATGTAACCTCCCACTATCTCGTGTCGGTTATGGAGAAAAACCAACAATTATCTCATAATTGTTTAATTAAAAAATAAATATAATCATATTATATTTATAACCTATAGTTTAATATTACATCATATGCAACATATAAACCATAGTCTTTTTCTCCTCCACTAGATATAAATCATATTTATATCCTTTTCTTCTAATTAATGTATTCTAGTCAGCCAGTGAGACAATGGGGATAATCTTCATCGTCGAAAGGGAAACAGCCCGGATCACCAGCTAAGGCCCTAAATGACTGCTTAGTGATAAATGAGGTAGGGGTGCAGAGACAGCCAGGAGGTTTGCTTAGAAGCAGCCACCCTTGAAAGAGTGTGTAATAGCTCACTGATCGAGCGCTCTTGCGCAAGATGAACGGGGCTAAGCGATCTGCCGAAGCTGTGCGATGTAAAAATGCATCGGTAGGGGAGCGTTCTGTCTTAGATGGAAGCACTTGCGCGAGCAGTGGTGGACGAAGCGGAAGCAAGAATGTTGGCTTGAGTAACGCAAACATTGGTGAGAATCCAATGCCCCGAAAACCTAAGGGTTCCTCCCGAAGGTTCGTCCACGGAGGGTGAGTCAGGGCCTAAGATCAGGCCGAAAGGCATAGTCGATGGACAACAGGTGAATATCATGTACTACCTCTTGTTGGTCCCGAGGGACGGAGGAGTCTAGTTTGCCAAAAGATAATCATGTCAACTATATCATATATAATTGACCAGTTTAATCATATCATATATAATCAAATTCCTCTTGTCAATTTGAAAACTTCAAATTGACCCAAAAACTGATTCTGAACTTGAATCCTTGAGCTACTAAGGGGGCCTAATAGACCCGTGGCTTGAGCTCCAACGGTACGTGAATAGCTGACTAAACTCTTTAGCCACAAAATCCACCATCCATTAACTGCCAGGCATTCTACTAAAGACCAACAGATGCACTCTTCTCACCACATTATATTTTTTGTATCCATCAGATATAATCAATCAACAGTACGATAGCCCTTCCATAGACGCTTGTAAGTATAGTTGGGGCAATTTACCGTCTTGCCCTTATAGTCACATCTAACTCCTTAAGTACCATTGATCCCTTTAATGAACAAACAACATAGTCCTACTATGTATAGACCTTACTATGTATAGACACCTTTCGAGCCATGAGAAGGTGTGTGGTGCCACATCGTTCAAGCCTCGATCAACCCCTAAGGGAGCAATCTATCTACTTACCCTCCTTCAGGGAAGGAGTGAATTCCATCTTGTATAGCTGAGTTCCCAGCTCCCAAATCAGACAAATCTTTTAAAGTGGTAGGTTTGAGTCGGCAATCTGGTCACTCATATCCATGCAAATCAAACGATCGCCCTCAACGGCAGGAGTTCCTAACTCACTCAAGATTGAGGTCATGTTAC